>NC_142178.1:5280000-5365000 GCF_026936395.1 Plectropomus leopardus
AAAAGTTTTGTATATTAGAGATATCAGAGATTCAAAGATACACGCACATTCCATAGTGGGTGCTGGATCCAAGATAAACCAAAATGGGAAAAACAGAGGTCCGCACACCAGGGAGCTCCCCTTAAAGGATTTTATTTTTCAAAAATAAGTGACATTTCAAACTAAAAAACGCTCTTCCTCAGACTCATGACCCTGACCCTGGTGTGCGGACCTCTAGTTTTTCATATATAAGAGATATCCCCATTTATTATCTATACATTTCTATTTGAGGAACATTTTCTAAAATTCCAACAACACAAAACCAGCAGTGCTTAGAAAAAGGTCACCATTTATATCAAGGCAAGTTTGTGTTATTATTATTAACAATAATAATACTTTTTTTTAATGAAATAATGTCCTCTTTTAACTCTTTCCAAATAGGTACTGCAGCTTTAGTTGTTGGGTCCTCATTTGACACTTTAAAGTCGCAATAAGGTCATTGTAGGGTGAACACAGTTTGACGTGCCTGATTACGCCTTTGGTGCTTGTTCTGTCATTTGCAACAAAAGGTGGATGTCAAAACACACGTCAGACAATTTCCAGTGCGTTTGGGGCATTTCTGGTGAAAGACGGCAATGCAGTGATACCAGTCGATGCAGCTATTGAAGGAAGTGCTTTAGGACAAGCAGCAGGAGCCGTCACAGATTCCGACAGGTGAACTGAAAGCAAAATAAAGCTTAACAAAACTAAAATATTCACTAGAAAGGCCTGCCGAATGGGACCTTTAATGCCTCTCTGTGTTCTGTGTCTTATATGTGGTGTTACAGTGAAACATGTTCATATTAAACATGGCTGAAACAAAAACTTCAGGCTTTAAACAGATCTAAACACTCTGTTTCCAATGTTTTTTTTCTACTATGGCTACAGTATGACCTCACACTGTGCCAAATTTATTTATATGGTCATTTGCTTCAGGTACACTATTGCAAGTGTTTATGTCACGTAGCCTACACTGTTATATGTAGCTACTTTACATACGAATGTCAGGGAAAAATATCATCCCGGTTGCTGATGTTTATTTCTCCACGAATGTGGTTCATATTCCTGCAAGAACACGTCCAGTTATGTTTAGTAGCTTTTATTGTCAATGTTTCAAGACAGAAAGTTCTGCTATTCTTTATTGAGGTCAAGAAAACATGTAAACTTGGTTGTTGATGTTGCTAGTTTTTCCCTGGTTTGGGATCATATCATTTCCCAGCTGCAGTAACGGTGCAGAGATGGGGAAGAAATGCTGACCAGTTAGAGCAGATTGAACTTTTCTGGAAAGGTTTCCTAAAGAGACAGGTGCTAAAACAGAGAGGCTGGACACATGTGTTCCAGCATGGAAAATAAAGTGTTTTTGACCATTAAAACATGTAAACATGTTGTGGTAGAAAACTTAAATATAAGTATGAACCTGAAAATGAGCAGGAGCAAGAGGTCAGCTTTAAGTACAGTAGGTGAAATCTACTGTAGTTAAGTTGTATTTTAATGAACACTTATAGCAGAAAAAGTATAGTAGTACTCACTTCAATGTTCACCTTTGTTTTCTTTTCGAAATATGTGTGATCTATGTTTTTTGACTGAAACACGGCCAGAATTCCTTGACCTACTTCCTTCATGGCTATAGTGTAGGCTGCAGCACAACAAATCACCCAATCACATGATAGTCAGTGTTGTTTCCCAGTGCTGGGAGAGGGAATAGTCACACATGTTGACGTTACAATGGTTACTGGTTACTGACCAGATAATAAGTGGCCTCCGTGTGGTTACAAGTCATGAGGATGACTCTGTTTCTCTTTTTATTATGCTTTAGTCTCTTTAGCTCCTTCAAGTCTTCTTTCTCTCTCTCTCTCTGTCTCCCTCCGTCCTCGTCTTCTTGACCTTGGCCGTGATTGTAGCACCTAAACACACAATGCTCCAGTGCTGCCATTGGTTAGTGACAAGCCACATGACTCAAGTGTCAGCTGACCAGATTCTAGGCAAAAGGGGAAACGTCTTTCATCAGGACAGAAGAAAAAAAGCTGGACTTTAATGTTAGATCCTGTGTGTGTGTGTGTGTGTGTGTGTGTATGTGTGTAGTGGGAGGGCAGAAAGGCTCTCGTTTTGTGCTGAGTCATTTTTGTTAATCATAAGTGGGACGCAGGGATTGGTCGACGGTAGTTCCAGGATGTGAGGCGACCCTTTGAATGAGGAAGTGTTGCAGATTTTTCCCTCTTGGATCAGGTGCGGTCAAACTGTCTGAGGATTTTTAGGCAGAGCAGCAATTTTACACTCAGCATCGGTCAGCTTACAGTAAATCCGCCTGTCTCTCCACACACTCGTGACCTGTGAGTTGCATGTGCTCACGTCCAAGTGTGTGACACTCTGTGGTGTTTGCTGCCCCTGTTGGGACAATGAGGGTCAGTTTAGGTTGAAGAGCCAGAAAAACTGTTTAGATTAGTCTAAGTCTTTAACTTTCAACACTTGATTTGACTTGTAAAACGTTACCTCAGTTTAGTACTCTTTGTAGTGTTTTACGTTGCTGTTTGTTTTTTTGTTTGTTTTTACTAATAACAGTGGAACAGGGCCTTAATTAATAGTGTATGTTATGCATTTTATTTACTTTTGATAGTAGATTTAGTTTTCAAGCAGTTTTACTTTCTATTTTGCTGAAATGAAAATGAGTTTGTCTTTCATTTTGTTTCAGTTTTCTTTACAATGCAATTTACCCTGGCAGTGATAAAATGCTTAACCCAGTGCTTAAATCTCATGTTTGGAACATGTAGTTATGATCAGTGCGGCCCCCAAGGGGAGAGGAAGGGGGGACCTTGGCCCCCTGATACAATTGCTGCCCCCCTGGTGAAAACAATTGGAGGCCTACATTACTGTTTTTAAGAGCCCGTGCACACTCATTTTTAAAGCTAGTGTAGTTAGGTATCTGGTGAAACTAGAAAATTTAAAATTTGTCAGCATAGCTTGTAGTGAAGGAGGTTAAAAAATGCTCCAAATTTAGGCAAAATTTTGTTGAGGGAACAACTGACATGGCCATTTTCAAAGTAGTCACTGGAACCTCAAGATATCTGAATGAAAATGGATTTCATTGGTACCCACGAGTCTTCCCTAAACTTGAGAAGACTTGTTTCCTAGTAAATGATTTGTTCCTTTCAATCAATGTACTCCTTTAAGTTACCAGCCTACTTGAAGAACAATGAATCGTCTATCATGTAGAGATACAGATACAGAACACATTAAAACAGGATTGTTGTGAAACTCAAAATTTTAACTCTACCAGTATTAGTCTGCTCATCAGATAATTAATAATAAAACTGTAAAATTAGAAACCAAAGTCTATCAGTATGTGATTCCTTAATCTCCATATAGACATAGTTTATAACTAGGCTATAAACTTTGAAAGCATAATTACATTTTTGAAATTTTGCTATGACTTTTGGTTTTATTGTGCACCCCATTTGCGGCCCCGTCCTGCCACCTATATTAGAATTTTAGTTTTTAATAATAAATGTAATCAGTGTGTGTTGCTGTTATGGCAGTAAGTTTCAGTGACCCACTTTTTAATCATTTCCTAAACAGAATTATCAGTCTGAAAGGCTCCTGATACCAAGTGGAAACTGACACACAATATACATAGCGTGTGTGTGTGTGTGTGTGTGTGTGTGTGTGTGTGTGTGTGTAGACATTTATGTGTGTGAGTGATACTGATATCAATATGGAAGCCATCTAAGAATAAATATTTTACAGCAATATGCCAGCCAGCATTATTATTTTTCTTGCACAAACAGATATTGTGTAATGAATATAAGTCTATTGAAAAACTAAATGTTAATTTTCAAAGATAAAAGTAACAGAAAATATAAGATAACAGTAAGTTTCAGTCATTAAAAATTATATTATTAAACTTGTATTGATAAAAGTGAAAAAAAAAATGCTGTCAATAAAACATTCTGCATTTTACTGCTCTGCAATTTCTTTATGCATATCTGCAAACATGCACGGCTACAGCCTACTTAAAAAGTGATGATATACATGGATGTGTGTGTGTGATACTTTCAGTTCTGATGGCATACAGGCAGCAGACTCTTCAGACTTTATCGTCCCCCCATCTGTCTCAGTGACCGTTGCAAAGCTGTTTGTGTGCAGCATCTTGTGGTTGTGTTTGGGTTCATATCGGACCAGTCGGGCCTGTTCCCCCATGTCTCTCTGTCTGTCTCCATTAACACCGAGCTGATGGCTATCTTTACTGTGGTCTGCCTTCTTCAAAGCATGGCTCATGACTTTATTACTGAAGTATTGTTCTCAGTATCATAATCACAATATAATATTGCTGGAGGGAGGGTTTTACTGTCTCCTAACTGTTACAACTTTCTCTTCATTTTTGTATTCCCCTTAAACCCTGAAGTTATAAAAATCCTCCTGTTGACAGGTGTTGCAAGTTAGCATTTTGCTACGAACACCAAACTCATGTCGACAAATACTATACATTATTAAACATTACAACCACATTATAAAGTGTTGTATCCCGAGCGTTAGCATATCACCTCTCTTATTTGTCTTATTTGTTTTATGTTTTTTAAGATGTTTTCCTTGTCGTAGGAACAGAATGCAGTGGTGGAGAGTAATCATTTACATTAACTGAAGTACAATACTTAAGTACAAATTCAATTCATACCTTTACATGAGTATTTTTTTTATTATGCAGCAGCTATTCCTCCTCTATCTCAGAGGCAAATATTGTACTTTTTACTGAACTACATTTGTCTGACAGCTTTTCAGATTACACTTTCATTCCCTTCCTCTTCAGTGAAAACCATGAATCTCCAAATGTGATAATGTTGGATGTTTGTAATAAACTGAAAGATAAAGTATTTCTTTATGTGTTGAGGACATTCTTCTGAAGTCAAATAAACTCTTAAAAACACCCCTCTTGGTTCAGCATCGTCACAAGCTGAAAATAGGGCTGTTTTACTGACTTCATAGAGATACATGGTACTCACAGGACAGCCATGCTACAAACACATAATGATATTCTTGAATATGATGCCCTGTTGTAGATTAAACTACCCAGCAGGATATAAAAGGTTTTTACTTTACTTAGGTAGGGTTAGGAATGCAGGATTTCTGTTACCACAGTATGTGATATTGGGCTGTACAAACACACTAGCCTTCACTTGACTTGATACGTGTGTGCATGTGTAAGAGAGTGTGTATGTGTGACGCGGTGTGCTAGTAATAAAGTCATCTCAGTCTTTGAATTACACTCTCCTCCACCTTTAAAGTAGGTTTATGGCTGCATACGGCCTTCACTCCAACCTAATTACACCCTGTCAGGCGAGAGAATACGTTTCTCCATCTGTAAACTTTGAACTGGCTATCTACATATACTGTGTGTGTGTGTGTGTGTGTGTGTTGCCAAAAAGGCGAGAATCAGTGATTACATGTCCTTCATTAACAGAGTCATTGGTTAATGTGTCACTTGTACAATGGCAACAGCACACACACGTGAGGACACACACACACACTTGTGCTGGAGAATGACACCCCGTCTGATAAAAGTATAGGCCTCGTTCCCCCCTTAAGGGTTGTTTAAGGTTATGTACACTTCCATGCATTGTCAACGTGGTCTCCTTCCTATTCTCTCTCGCCCTCTCTGTTCCCGGCAAATATGACTGGAATGTGACAGCTTTAGTCAAGTTTGAATTTTCTTTATCTCAATTGTGTGTATAAGTCAAGTGACTTTAAATTCATAGTTTGAAAAAATAAAGTTTCTTAGCACTCATCCCAATCATTGTGGTGTCTGGTCCCATTAAAGGACTACTTAAGTATTATTAAGCCCAGACCCTATTTTCCAGGTTTTGTGTCTAATTGAGATAATTGAGAGAGCATCCTACAGTTGCAAAACAGCCTACAATGTAACCACTCAGGGCATGTTAATACCGTCAGACGTGTTTCTTTTTGTCACTGACAGGATCAGATTGTTATTATGTTTCTAAAAAACTTTATGGAAAAGTATCCCTCCAAAGACAGATCTTTTTGTTAAAGAGTAATATCCTTTTTGTTAAACCAAAAACCAGCCCCTGAAATCACAGCAGCATAGAACCCACCAAAATCCATTTAAAGAAACAGTAACTTTATCATCGTATCATTGCTATTATCGTTTTCATTGTTTCAACAATCACCAACTCTGGTTTGGTTAAAACAAACCTTTAATTTATAGTTATATGTGAAAACACGCTGGCTCTGTATACACTAAAATTACTTGGGTTTTTTCTACAAAGAGATACAAACTGGCTGCAAACTGGCAGATTTAAATGACTTTGCAAAGGGAAAAAAGGGGCCATGACACACAAAATGACCACAAAGAGACGCAAAACCATCAAGAGAATCAAAATAATGACAAAAAGGGACTCAACAACTAAAATGTTTGTATGTCTTCGTCCTGTGTGGGAGAGGTGGTGGGGCCTTCTGCATTTCTGTGCCCAGGGGCCCACTGTGTCATAATCTGCCCCTGTTATCAAAACACTCTGGCATTCAAATCAGCTGAAAAATCCAACGTGATCTCAGAAGAGCCTGTTCAATTCAGCCGGCAACAGTTTTTTTCTAAAATGCCTCAGGCAGAGATAATTTAGTCAGCTCTTGTGATTTTTTTTCTCTGCGTTGTTTGAATTATTTTAAGTCTATATTGACAGACATTTTTTTCTCTTATGCCCCTGAAGATATACAAAAAGTAAATATTTGGTTTGATGAAATATGGTGATTCTCTGGATAAAAGTGCTCTCAAATACTGATGGCTGAAGTGGCAGGTCATGTGACTCTGATGACCTTTTGTTAACCTTTTTATTGTTGGATCTGTTTGATCTGAGGGATGAAGTGCTGCCACTAACCCACACATCGGTCACTGGTCCACCTCTTTGGTCTATACTGAAATATCTCTATAGAAACTGTTAAATGAATTGCCATGAGATTTGGTACAGACATTCATGGTTCCCAGAGGATCAATCCCACTGATTTTTGTGACCCCCCTGAATTTTATTCATTCATTCATTCATTCATTCATTCATTCATTCATTCATTTTAATTTTAATTTTCATAAAAATGGTCTGTAATCTCAGGCTTCAATAACATGTTTTGAATTTGCTTTGAAAATGTTCTTCCTTTGTTCTCATGTAACATTGTGGGAACGTATTATAAAAGAACGTTCTATGATCTGTCACCTCTCAACATCACCAAAACATCCTCAGAATGTTGCAGTTATAATATATGTCTTAGTCTGCATTTAATCTTACAGACACATTATTTGAAATGATAAACATCCTCAAAACGTTCTTTGAACATTAGATAAAAATGTTTTCTTTAAAACATTATTGTAACTTGTAGGTAGCGTTAGCCAATGTTGTGAAAACGTTCCCTGCTAGCTGGGATGCCTGGACTCATTTTCCACCTAAATTAACTAATTTATTCCTTTTTTCAAAAAAAAAAAAGATAGTTACTAAAAATAGGTGAAAATAGACTACTTTCCAATTGCCAGTGGACCAAAGCATATTGTAACCTTAACAAACTTAGAAAAAAAGCCAGATGTTCATATATTAGAGGGTGTTAGGGGTTTTTGGCCAGTATAAAAGGGGTTTAATAATCGCCCCTTTTCTGGCGCAATTGTCATTATCTTCTGTGACTCTGACGACGCAGAGTTTGAAAGACAGGCGGATTTTTCACTGGCTTCTATGCTGCTTTCTGCTCCTTGCTACCCCTATTTTTCAGCGCTTTTGTGACATCGGAACATTACACACCAGGAAAAAAAACACAGAGGAGACCACCACCTATTTCAAACAGGTTTTCCCATGTTTAAAAAACAGTGTATGTGTGCTGTTTTTAAAAAACAACTTTATTTGAAGAGCTTTTTTGCTTATGCAGAAACACATAAAAATGGGACAGACAGCTGTAATATATAAATATATTCACATTATACACAAACAGGCGTACACCCTTATCCCTCCCAACCTCCCTTGCACACTTTGAAAAAAAAAGGGGGGCGGAGGGGCTGCATCCAATATACATGAAATAATTATAGTAGCAATGTCTACACAGAAAGAAAACACCAATGAGATGGCATGGCAAATTGTCTTTAAGTTGTTTCTCAAGCTGAAGCAAGGACAATACCTTCTGCAGCCACATCCTGAAAGGGGGTTGTTGGTTACATTTCTAATTCATAAGAATTATTCTGCGTGCTGAGGCTACTGAATGCTATTGCTTTCCTCTGGACATTTGTAACACAAGCTTCCACTGGTATGACACCAAAAATGGCGGCGAGTGGATTGTGGTCATGGGGTGGTACCTGTGCTAGTTTTGGAGGAAAAAGGAAATAACATGGTGGTAAAGAAGTAATCTGCTAAACGTGAGCATGTTAGCTTTGGCAATGTGAACATGTTAGCATGCTGGTGTTAAGCACTGTTTTTTATGCATCTATTAGAGATTGTCAGAATATGAGCAGCTAACATGTAGACATTGTAAATAAATAGTTTCATTATTCCTCATTGTTTGAATTCTGACTCAGATTATTATTATTTTTCAGGGCAGCTCCACTTTATTTCTGTAAATACTCTCAAACACGAGCTGCTGACCTTTCCGTGATCGTTGTCAATCATCGTCACACCCTCTGCCCTTTCATCCCTTCCCTCCTCCTTTGTCTTATTCCTTATCAGCTGAGAGAGAGATTGAAGGAGGGAGGGAAAAAAAAGGTGGGGGGTTACCTGTACTGAGTGGCCCCACCTCTCTCTCCTGGCCATTGAGAATGAGTAAACACTAAACCACCTTTGCTTTACCTCCTCACTCAAACATCCAGACACAGGCAGGCAGGCGAGGAGACTCTCTGACTGCTGCAGCCTGTCAACATCACAGAGGAGTGAATGGACAGAGAGGGAGACACTTATAAACAAGTGTGATTGTGCAAAGTGATTCCCAAAAGCAAAACCTATCGGCATCTGTATCTTCTCGGCCTGCTCGATATCTGCGATTCTCAGTTTGGGATACAGGTACTGTGTTCATGTCAACCTTAAAATGTGTTTCTTTCTTTTACTTAAACGTTTCTCGGTTAAGTCTCTTGAAAAACTTTTCATCACTTCTTGTTGCGTCACTCTATCATTGAAACCTTTTTCGCTTTTGTCTTGTTGCCTATTTTCTCTCTTCTCATGGAGGAAATCTTGCTTTCTGCTTCATATGGACACAGACTTCCCAGTTTCACTGCTTTATCATACCCGAAGTGATTGGAAACAGACAACAAATGCACTTAAACCAATCAGTGATTGAAATGGAGATCAAGATTTCATTACAATGAAACCAGTGGAACCAGTGGAGTGGCATGGCACTGCTTGTGTGTGTGTGAATGTGTGTGTTCAGGGTGGGGGATAAAAATGCTTCAGTGACTATATGGAGAGAGAGGCTAGTAAGCTATTGTCATTGACCATAGGCTTCCGGGTTCTCCGTCATATAATATGTGGACTTTTAGCCTGGTAAGGAGAGCTGTGTGTGTGTGTGTGTGTGTGTGTGTGTGTGTGTGTGTGTGTGTGAGAGAGAGAGAGAGAGAGAGAGAATCCAGTGATCTGCTGCTAAATTAATTCATTTAGGTTTCATTCAAGGCTGAACATGCAGTAAAACATGTCAATATTCATTGTTTTTAATTATTAAGTTAACTTTTTTTGGAAGCATTCATCTAAAATAATTAATAAAACATTAATTCATTCAAACCATTATTTAAGCGTCTAAAATTATTGAGGCGTCCCCTAATTGTCATGATATCAAGATACAACAAATGCTTAAACTTAATGTCATTTGCACGTTTTTGAAACTGTGCCATTGTAGTCTCTGACACGCGCTCTCTTAACTGTTTGTGGACAGGGTGGGACACTGTTTGGTTATAGAGGTGTACATGGATCTTTTGTAAGCCTGTGCAGTAAGTGTGAGAATGAAGAATGGTGAAAAAACAGAATGAGGGTATATGCAAATATATATAATAGAGCTGAATAATGCACCAAAGTTAGGCTACATTTTGAGAACAACTGGCATGGCCATTTTCAAAGGGGTCTCTTGGACTCCCACCTGAAGATTTGTGAATAAAAAGGAATTGTGTAAGTGCCCGCAAATCTCCCTGAAACTTGAGAAGACTTGTTCCCAGTAAATGTTTTGTTCCGTACAACCAATGCACTCCTTCAGATTAAAGCTGTATATGTCTTTTAAAGAAAAAGAACAACCAGCTTATCTGAACAACAATTAATCGCCTAACAAAGATACATAACGCATTAAAACGGAACTGTTGCAGATCTCAAAATGGTAACTGTACTGGTATTAGTTTTGCACACCATATAATTAGTATTATACAACATGTAGTTCTGACCAAGCAATCTGATTGGCCAAAAAGGAATTTAGAATGTGCTCAAATCAGCATAACGGCATACCTCTCTTATTACTCAAGATACTACTCCATTTTCATGGCATTGTTGTACTTGCCAGAGCTGAAGTAAAAAACAGAAGGCTACACAACTGCTACAAAATGAAAAGTTTTGCTATTAATTTTGATTTATAAGGTGGACTTAGTGTTGATTAATAATTGAAAGAGGATGTGAAGAACACAAATTAAGTTAGTACATCCCGTCAGAGTCTTGGGTTGTTTAATGTTTCCAGGACTATCTGGAGAACACTAAACAAACACTGGATTTTGCAAAAGAATACCTCAACAGGCTCCAACATTTATAGAATGATTAACTTGAAACAGTTTTGGAACTTGAACTTAACCCTTTGAAACCTGAGCAAATTGGCTCAATTTCTTTCAAAAACATGCGAAAAGGAAATAAGCAACATAACAAGAAATTTCCCTGAAATTAGCAAGACATTTGTAAAGAGATACCTGAAAAAAGGAAAAGAAAAAAAAAGAAAATTACCTTAAGAAAGTGCTAACATTTATAATTTTAAATAAGAAATTAACTGCACATTTTCCCTAGTTTCTTTATGCTATTCTTATATTTCCCCCAGCTAATTTTCATTTTCAGTTTTTTAGGTCATTTCCTTGTCGCCTTTTACTGATTATTTATAATTTGTTAACCACTGCATTTGCATAAATTCTTTAACATTTAGGTTATTCATTGCATTAAATGACTTAGTCTTATTAATTCATTTATTAAATTGTTGATTGATATAATTGATGGTGCTGTTTGCTGCTCAACCACCCCATCAATCAGATAATTAATAATATTGACTGTAAAATAGAAGTTTTTAAAAGTTTTCAACTAGAGTTCTATTATGCTTGGACAACATAACAGAATGGTGCAACTCCAAGAGTGTCTAAGGGGCCCCATCTGACCCCCATCTGACCACGCTTATAAAAGATTTCTGGGGACATCACTGCTTTTATTGTCAACTGTGTCAAATATCACTCTGCACTTGCTTTAAAATCTTGGTGGTGTGTGCACCACACACACACACACACACACACACACACACACACACACACTCACAGGGGGCCACTAAAGCCTTTATCACGAGTGTGTGACACTGTCAACGTCAGTAGTAATTGTCTGAAACAATGTCTGCTGTGGCCTTGAACAGGCTAGCTGATTAGCCTGAGGAATGTGTTTGCCTAAGGAAGCAAAGCCCCTTTCGGCTAGCGCTAACGCTAAAGCAGCTCTTCTGATTAGCGACGACTGTGAAGCTGTGTGAGGGGACGTATGGAGCAACGTGTGCTCGCGGTTGACCTTTCTATCCTGTCATGCTTGTATTCTATAAAACTGAATCCAAAGCCTTTCTTTGTATAATCAGTGCTCTCACTGATGTTTGAATCAGTTGTAATCAACTGATGCTGTTATTTGAGTTAAAAAGAAAACCTGAAGACTCTTGCTCTTTCTTTTTTTTGGCTTGAGATTAGTGTTTGAGTAAAATTGTAAGGTTTTGAGTGGAAGGTCCTGAAGGCAGGGGGGCTCTCAGAGTAAATGAACTGGAATCATCCCTCTGTGGTGAGGTTGGGGTGGGCTGAAGGCAGTCACTTACGCACTCCGTCTGACCTGAAATTCTTCAGGCTAGTTTCACTTTAAAGGACTTTCTAGCTCGGAGGAAGGCCCAAACATTACCCTCCTCTCCATTTGTTAGCTTCTCTGGCTGCTTTCCATCTGATCTTGTCCTCCTCAAAACTCTTTCTTTTCTTTTCTACATGTCTCCCCTCTCTCCTTACCCTTCTCCCTCTCAGCTCTTCTCCACACCTTCCCAGTTTCTCCTCTTCCCCCTCCCTGCTGCTCTTCTTTGAGCTTGAGTGAACCGCAGGAATGAGGGTGACAGGTACATGGATAAGAGAAGAGAAAAAAGGGAAGAGAAGGAGGCAGCAGAGGACGAAGGCAGTGACAAAAATGAAGGGGCTCAGATTTTGGAAAACGAGGTATAAATGAGATTTGAATTGTGTAAAAAAAAAAAGGGGGGGGAGCCTGCCCCCAAGTAGTTAACCAATTAATCAAAAAGATAATATTCCTCGCCAAGTACCCTAACTAAACAGGAAAGTGTCTGAGCGATATCTTAAATGTAATGTACAGTGACTCATCATATAAAAACAGCAGCTCCTCAAAAACAGTAACAAAGG
The DNA here is from genome assembly GCF_026936395.1 of Plectropomus leopardus. Taxonomy (NCBI): domain Eukaryota; kingdom Metazoa; phylum Chordata; class Actinopteri; order Perciformes; family Serranidae; genus Plectropomus; species Plectropomus leopardus. The sequence continues at coordinate 5,292,629 of NC_142178.1, forward strand.
GACAGAAAACAGATCTATGTTAAGACACGGTGATAACGCAGCTTCCCTCAGTGTGACTTCATGCTTCATCCTGCTTTATCCAGTCTTAGTCAGCATGCTGACAGTTGAACCGACTGAACTGCAGCGTGAGGACATCATGTGTCCTGAAGGGTCAGCCTCAGTTCTCACTTTGCTTCTGTTAAGTTCGTTGTTTCACTCAGCTGTGGTCATTTACTGCAGCAGACTGTGATGGTGCGCGCAGGACCAGTTTCAATTTTGCTAACAAAAACTAAATATGTTCATCAACTACTTCTTTTTTCATGACTAAGAAAAGACGACGACGTGACACAACTATTTGGAGCAATTATGAGCAACTACTAACCCAAAATATAGCAAGAAATGAATGAAAAGTGCAAGAAAAATTAAAAATGTAATTTTGATCAATATAAGTATAGTTTTTCTTTTGCTTTTTCTTTTTTTTTCCCTGGACACTTTTCCCTAGCTTTTTCAAAATAATTATCTAAATCTACTAATTTATTGCAATTTGTGGATCATTTCTTACTAAGTAGCTTATTGGCTTTTTAACTGTGTTTTTGAAATAAATCAGACCGATTTACTCTGGGTTCAGTGGTTAAATATAAGTGAAAGGCATCCGAAAGTAGCACAAGAAAAGTGATGTTGCTCCAGGTTTCAAAGGGTTAGACAGTTGGAGATAGCAAAAGTCACAGCAGGCAGAACCTTTTTTTAAGCTATGTCTCTAAAGCAGTGAGTGAGTTTCTGCATTTTATCTGAGAGGAATTGCTTCCACAAAAACACAGTGTGGGACTAAAAACTGCGGTGTACTCCTACAGGTCATATCACTCTTCAGAAATAAACAGCAGGACCTCTGGTCTTGTGACATGCTACTCATTTACTTATATGGATGACTTGTAATAAGAGATGGCAGTCATACAGCCTCTACAGCCCAGATACTGATTACCAGCATGGCTTTATTGCTGACTTTATTCCTGCTTATTCACAGTTTTTGTCTATGAGGCAGATTCCTGTGTGTGTGTGTGTGTGTGTGTGTGTGTGTGTGTGTGTGTGTGTGTGTGTGTGTGTGTGTTGTGTGTGTGTGTGTGTGTGTGTGTGTGTGTGTGTGTGTGTGTGTGTGTGTGACCCTGGCCTTAACAGGGAACCAGCTTATCAGAGATAACCAACAAAGTCTAATAGCCACTCTCTAATGTGATTACTTATGATTTAGTTCTAGTTAAGTAAATGTGTTTCAGCTTAAACCCAATGTCAATGGCAGGGTTACACTATAAAATGTAAAGGTAGTTAAAGTTTGATTTCCAGTCTGTTGTCATGCACAAAAAGCAATCTTGAGCCACAGTGAATGTAACACATCTCTCACTGTTCGCACTAATACTTCATAAAAAGTAATGCAATATCCGATACAAGTAATTGTGATCAGGAGGCTGTGATCATGTGACTTATGTGCTGCAGGCTGCCGGAAGAAAAGTAGGACATACATCGGTAGACAAAATACAAAGAGCAACAAAGACCACATATGGGCGTGGTTGGGATGGTGATAGGGTCAAACACACACACAGGACTTTGACCCAGGAGACTGCTGTACATGTCCTTTTTGAAACCTAACATTGATGTAGAGTTATTTTAAGTTACGCACATACTTAATGTCACATCTTTACGCTACGTTAGGTACACAACTGTTACTTGTTGATTGAATGCAATTAACCATTATCATACGAATGGTTTTATGTGCAAAACTTTTCATGAGACATCATACTGACTGTGAAGATATTACATTTATAAAATACATTTTTTGTCAGAAAATGATTGATCCAACTAACAAGGATAATATAGCATATATCTCTGTGCCATAGACTTGTTCCAAAACGACTCATTACCATGAATGTGGTCACTGCAGTTCATTTTAAGTTGATGCTTCATATTCGGTCCTGCTGCCATCGATACTCAAAGCACAGAAAATGTGTATTAATCATTAGTTTAAAACAGTAAATGCAAAATTGACACCTGTTTGATTAATGCTTGCCAGAAAGTACAGTTCTTACCTATTTGAATAATGTACAGAGCCAATTATACAAAATGAAACAAGAGACCATTAATTTCACTCCAGCATCGAAAAGCAATCTGTGACTTAAACTGAATGTGTGCGGACACAAATTTAGACTTCGGCTAAATGGCTGCAGTTACAGCTACAATAAGGTGTCACCAGAACCACATTTTGCCATGATGACACACACAGTTTCAAGAGGAGAAAACAATGCCAGCTGTAAATATGTATTTGTGACCCAAAGATTTATACACCTTCAACTGTCATCTAACCCATTGTTAATTTTCGTCTATTTTTGGGATTTGTTGACCAAAAGAAAAATATAGAAGAACATCAGTCTTATCATTCAACATAAGTTCATTGCGTTTATTCTCTTGAACTGAAACTTAAAACCACAAGTGACCAACAAATCTGAACCTGATTAAACCTGAAGTAGCGGCTGGTTGTGTGCCTGACAAATGATTTAGTGACCATGAACAATTATTACATACTGAGAGACAGAAAATGTTTTTCCTCCATTTCATGGTTTTACTTGTGGGGTTCAACGATTAACCGCTGACCTGATGGACTGTGCGGTCACCAGAACACCTGAAGCCTCTGAGGCGTGTCTGACTCCTGATTGGCTCTCGCTAATGACTGACAGTTAATCTTTGATTTGGACGGACCCCCCTCGGTTTAGAAGAAAAGACCAGATGTTACTGATCTGCGATCCTGCTCCTCAACAAGCAGCACTTTTCTAGCTGTTGCATACGTGCCAAATGCAAAATAACACACCTTTACATACTTTCACACACACCTTTTGGCCACTCCTTTTTGTTTTAATTAATTTTCAATTCACTCCTGTCAATGTCAAGGTGATGCCTTTGACAATTTTATAATCAGTAGTTGATTAAAAGTGTTACAGTCCATATGTAGCTCTCTATCATGCAGGTTTAATCTCTTTTAATGTCTGTCCATCAGTCTTTATGCTAAATAGACTTTCTTCTTGGCTGTGTACTCAGTCGTTAAGCAGTGGAACTGGTTTCAATAGCAGCTGAAACTCAGCGCACTGTTGACCACACACTGTGACTTTCATCTCTCTCTCCCTCTCACCCCAGCTGCTCTCTTTCTCCCTCACTCCCTCTCTTCTTGCTCTATTCACAGCACTGAGTTTTTGAGACAGAAACTCTGCGAGCGAGCGACGGCTGTTTTCCCCTCAGCCGTCTCTCTATCTGCTCTCTTGACTGCCCAGGAAGGTGTGTGTTGTTTGCTTAAGTTAAGCTGTACTAGGAACGTGTTCGCCGTTGTTATGTACCAAAAAACACACGCACATGCCCAATTACACACATTTGCACACAGTTGTAGTCTTGTGCTGACATGACATAAATCACTGCAGTGGTAACTCCCAGTCAGAAATTTCCAAATGTCCTCTCGGAGAAGGACAACAACATGAGGAAGTATTCTTCACCAACCCCCCCCCCGATATGAACGTTTCCTGCCGTTTTTTCCAATTTCTGCAACTCTAAGCACAAAACCATTAAAAACCATGAATACTACTTTTCCCATCAGGCCCCTCTCATCCCACTAATATCTGTCTTCATTTGTTACAGTGAAGATTTGTATGTTTGTGCAACAGCTGCTCAGGTCTCTGTAATTATCTGTAGTAGAATAAATGTCCAGTTCCTTTAAGTATAAATTATTGTAAAAGTACTCATGATGCAGACAGAAATGCCCCCTATGTCTGATATATTATTACTTATGATATTATGGATTGATTGTGATGTTAATCATGCATTGATGCATACATAACATTTTTTTTTTTTTGTAGCTGGTTGAGGTGAAGCCACTTTAACTATTTCATAAATAGATATTTTCGTCCAGTGGTTTCCAACCTGGGGCTCAGACCAGAATTGCTTAAAACTGGCCCACCCTAGCAAAATAATTGGAGGCCGACATTGCAGTCTTCAAGAGGCTGGGGTACGCTCATGAGATCATGAGTCATGAGAAGATTATGGGAGGAGAAAAACAAACAAATCTGTTTTTTTTCCTTTTTCTTATTGGCTTTTCTTTAGCAAAGATGAAATATTAGAGCCTTTTACAGAAAAAATTATAAATGAAACTACTGAAATTAAACCATATGAGACAGGAATTCTCTATTTGTTGGAACTGCTAATGACACATAGACATCTGAAAAGGCCTCCACTGAATGCGTTTTAGATAAGAGGTCAAAGGTAAAAAAATGTTGGTCAACACTAGTTTAATTTTTAACCAATAATCTTAACGTATAAATGGAAAATCTTAAAAAAGGCGTGTGAACTAAAATTTAAAAATTTTAAAAGTAAGTATGAAGAAGCATAAAATAAAAATACATAAGTACTCCAAAATTGTACTTAAAGGAATACTTCACTCACATGTATATCATTTATATATCACCTTTTCACCTTGTGTTACATTATATTCATGAAGAAAATATGCTTTTTCATGGTGAACAAAGAATCCAAAAACTGAAAAAATCTTGATAAGATCGATCATGCATTTGGAATGGACTGATTGTACAACTGGATAAATGAGACTTGGATTATGCTACGTAGGTTGTGAGAGAGTTTGTAAACAGATGTGTAGATGCAGTTTTGCTATTCTTAAACATGGATCCCATTTACTACAATTGATGAAGAATGTTCTTCGTTCACCGTGGAGGCATGTGAGAAAAACAATGTTTTCTTCAAGAATTCAACATATAACAGGGTTGAGTAACTGATACACAAATGTTCATTTTGTGAATGAAGTATTCCTTTAATCACAGTACTTTATAAAATGTAGGTATTTATGTGTATGTGTGTATTTCCCACATTAAAAACTTCCTACTACAGTTTCTCAGAAGTACGACTGTGATCCGCCCACAGACACACATACACACACACACATACACAAAGTACCTGCTTTAGCTCCACCCTCACCAGCTCTCATGCTTGCAGCTTAGGCTGTGTGTGTGTGTGTGTGTGTGTGTGTGTGTGTGTGTGTGTGTGTGTGTGTGTGTGTGTGTGTGTGTGTGTGTGTGTGTGTGTGTGTGTGTGTGTGTGTGTGTGTGTGTGTGTAGAGGAGGCTGGCCTCTGTGCTCAGTGCCCTGCTGTACCTGTCTCTCATGGAGGTGGACTAACACTCCCAGAGCAGGCGGCGAGGCAGCGGAGCGCTGTGAAGCAACAGGGGTAGCTATATCCTCCCATCTGACCGCTCTCGGCTTCTCCTTCCTCTTCTCTTTTCCATTGACATCCCTCTGCTGCGATACCTTCCTCAAGATTTCTGCTTTGCGTCAGTCTCACTTCCCCCTCTCTCTAACTGTCTTTGGGATTCTTCAAACCTCTAAGACATGTTTTTGCAACTGGAGACTTTTGTTAAGATGATTATTTAACATGAATGCAGGCTAGAATAGTGTTTGCATGACTCAGCTGCTGTCATGTTGTCCATCGGGTGTTTGTTGTGTGCAGGATTGTGAGAGTTGCTGTTTCATTGATCCTCTTCTGCTGCCTTGTGACCTTGTTGTTTGGGGCTGCTGGGTAGACGTGTCCACGTGCGTGTGCATATACAGCTAAGATGGCGGCCTCCTTGGGCCTGTTTTCTCCAGGATCAGTGTCACTCAGGATAGAACAGCAAACTAAAAGACGCATTGTTCCTTACTGTTGAACACACACTCAGGTTTTCTTTGCACCATAATCTGCAATAAATTGGGAGCCAAAGAGAAGTTTGTTGGCTTAAAAACGTCTAAATAAGATCTGCGAATTCTCCTGAGAAATAACACGCCATAGCCATGTTTTTTTTGTTTGTTTGTGTTTATTCCTTTAATGCTCATTTTTACAAAAGCTATATTTAAATTTGAATAATACATTGCTATTTTCTTAGAAAATAGAAAGAAGAAGAAAAAATAAAAACAAACATGTTTATTATAATCATGGCAACGTGTGCTCCCAGATAGAGAAGTCTCAAGAAAATAGATTAGTACAACAAAATCAAAATCAAAATACATCAGAAGAAATTGTTATTAGTTTTGGCCAAATTCACCGTGTAATCAGTTCAGCACCTTATCACTTTGGTAGTCTAAAACAGGTAATTACAGGAGCCCATAGAATCGAAAACCTGTCCATCCTTACATGAAGTTTTGCTGTTATTTTTACCATTGAGTACACTTCCATTAACTCGTCTTGCCATTGAGGGAGGGTGGGGTGAGCCAAGAAAGAGTTATCATTTTTAGCAGTGTTGATTTAACGTCAGGTCAGTGACTTCGAGAATACAATTTGCCAGCAGCAGTGGATCTGTGTTTATGGTATGATGTGGAGGAAGCCTGTAAAAGCCTTTCTGTCCGCTCATAAAGCAATCCAGCCCCCAATAACCTGCTGTTAATACGTAGAGAATCAGGTGCTTCTATCAATCATAAACACAATGTAATGGACAATCTCCGCAGCAATGACTGGAACACTTTGAGCCGACAGAGTGGCACCGTTACCCAATCACATCCTCGCTCTCTAACTTCCTTTGCAGTGTGCAGGCCAGCCAGCTCTTTCCTCCATGTGCTGCTCTGAGTTCACAACCTCTGACCAGGTGAACTTTGTGTCAGAGCTCTGAGTCTCTGGGTAGATTATGTTTAACTCTTTGAAACCTGGATCAACATCACTTTGCATTGAGACAACTTTCACAAGTGTTTAAATCTTTAAATTTATAGCTTGATGTCTTTCAAAAATATGGGAGAGAGTCAATGGGAACCTTGGCAAGGAATGTCCTGCACATTGTAAGAAATAAGTAGATTTAGAAATTTATTTTAATGAAGTTGATTTTTTTTCAAAGATTTATTACATTTTTTAAGTCCCTTTTTCCAGGTGATTTCCTTGTTTAGTTATTTATTTTAACTTTCTCTTTGTTTTGTTGTTGTTGTTTAGGATTTATGTTTTTTTTTTTCTTATTATTGTTTTTTAGGGTGGGAGGGTTATAATCTTCAGGTAATTTTCTTGTCCTTTTTACTAATTTCTTGCTAATTTCTGCTTCATTGCTTCTTAAGATGCTTGTTGCCTTCCTCACGTTTTGGAAAAGAACAAGCCAGTTAGCCCAGGTTTCAAAGGGTTAACTAATAGCTGTAAGGGGTTCCTGTTCTGCTGCAACAAAATCGGGATAAAAGAATCACACAGAAGCTGTCAGAACTTTCTAACAGTCTAGTTTCTTAATAACTGAGTTTACTGTCAACTGTAAACCTTTACGTTCTCTGTGAGTAAAACCTGTGATTTGTGTTTGTCACGGTTAATCATCTACCTGCTGCTGCCTCAGTTTTCTCTCACTCTCTCTCTCTCTGTCTCTCTCTCTCTCACACACACACACACTCACTCACTATTCTCATGTTCTTAATATTATGCAAGGGAACAGACCATCTGAGTTTCGCTTCGCCTCTGGCACACACTGAGTGCTGTGATTTCCTGACTCTCTCGTAAGAAAGGAAAACCTCAGCACAACAGTGGTCCGCACTGAGGAAGTTAGGAATATCTCAAGTGGTCAAAAGCAGGAAGTAAGTTTCCCCCACGCTGAGACTAAACACTGAATATATCGAATTTTTGCCGTACACAAAACATCCAGTTAAAGGGACATTTGAACTCTTTGACAACCAGCTTTGTAACGACGCTGGTAGAATATGTAAATGGACTGTGTTAAACATCCCTCCGTCTTGCCAGGGCCAAGATCTATATAAACCACGGTTGTGTTTCTGTGTTGCACATTTCTAGACTAAGATGTTTTCAGAAACATATTTTAGTGCACTGCTTAGCTGTAATAGGAGATTGATTCTTACCAGCCGGACACCATATTGTTTGTAGATAAGCCAAAACCAGTGTGAATGACATCACCCACCTGGAGGAGGGTTTATTGGTCTGGTGCTGCACAGTGCATTTTGGTACTTGTAGGGTTTTTACCCAGAGGTTTTGACCTGACTCCAGTCATAAATTTCATGACTTTGAACTCAACTTGACAAAATTGAAAAAGACTTGAACTTTTATATCAATGACTCATGACTTCTCTTGGACTTGTATTTAATACCTCTACCCAAGGCCTAAAATTGCAAAGTTTGTTATTTAAAAAGTGTTCCACAAATCTTATCATTTTCCCTTCATTTTCTGAACACACTAACGTTAATTCTGTTCATTCCCAGCCAGACTTGCTTGTCTTGACTTGGGACTTGAGACTTGAGTGCAATGACTTAAGTCTCACAAAACAATAACCATGTCCTAGCTCTATTTGTACTTGTTAAGGAAAAGTGAATGCCAAAGCCTTTTTCCTCAGTTTTATCTGCTTATGTAGAACAAATGTTAAAAGTATTTTCACCTTTCTATTGCAGCAACCAACTAGTTTCTATCCTCTATCCACCAGTGAAATACTTCTTTCAAGAAGTTTTTTTAAAAGAGCCCTAAATTGACTCCAGCATACTGTTAGACAGTGTCGACCTCACAGTGTCACATAGCTTATTTTTATCACTGAGCAGAACTCCCAGAGTGAATATTGTCCTCCCTTTGTCATCAGTCTGGTGAGATAAGGCTGATAAGAGATGGAGTCATGTTAGCACTTCACACGATAGGAGGAACAGAGGTCAAGCTGTGGAAGTAGCGCAGACACAAGTCATTTAAAAGCTGTTACATATGTATCAGGCTTTTGGGGAAAACCTTGATGGATGCTTTCTTTATGTTTTACTGCAGTAAAGGGAACTGCATCCTTGCTCAGCAGAATCAGAATGCGTCTCTGCAAAGTGTTTTTTGTAATCTGATGTCATCTTGACCTATGTCAGCATGCAGCAACCAACCACTGGATAAAGATAGAAGCAGGAAACAACATCCAGTTCTCTTACTCTTGTTGTTTGCCATTTTGTTTTCCTCTGTTAAAATGAATAAATGAATGAATTGTTTACATTTGCCAGAAACATAATATTTAAAGCATTTGTTTCCACAAAGCTGAGATTTGCATCATTTTCCTTCCTCTGTTGATGTAGTGTCTGCTAATTTGCAGGTAATTCTAAGCCCACCAGCCTTGGGTGAAGTAACAAGTGAACAGAGTGTGTGTGTGTGTGTGTGTGTGTGTGTTCATGTGTAGGAGAGAGTGGGATATCGAGTCAAGTCAAATGACTGTGTGCGTTGTCATGGTTGCTTGGCTTAGTAGTGTTTTACCTGTGTTGACTGCCTCACCTATTTCAATCAAAGTCCAAGCAATATTGTGACGCACAAACACACACACACACACACACACACACACACACACACACACACAGCCTAACTCGCAAAAGGTTGTTTTTTATTTGGCCTGTTTGCTTATGACGTTGAGTCTGACAAAAACTAGTTTGCTTTGTAGTCTGCTGTGATTGGTTGCCTCAGTGTTGTCCGCTGCATGGGATTTGGGGATTTAAAACGCTGTGGATTTTTCCATTTTGAATGCTGGCAGTGTTGGAAAATAACAGAGTAAGAGGTTTATGCTTGGGAAGCCGATTTCTGATTATTCTCTGTTCCTCTTATAGGGCTGCAGCCCTTAATGAAGTGGTGCAAACTCAGAAACACACACACACACACACACAAAAGCTGCACCCTGACACTTTTATAGCATTCATGATAAAGAAGTTGAAAGTCCAGCACCCTCTTCTGGTGAGTGTGCAACAGGTTTATGTGTAGTATAGATAAATGTGCACAGCCTTTTGTCAAAGCATGGGGCCAGTGGGGTCATTTTACACAAAATTCCTCATATAGCTTAACTCCAACTGGTCTAACTTACTGCTGACACACACACACACACACATACACACACATACAATGACCATGTGACCTAGTCATACTCAGTGAACCTTTAGCTGGAGGTTTCAGGGTTTACAGCCCTTCATTCTCTCTGATAGGGGTCAGAGGTCAGCAAGGGATCTGCGGAGTTCAACAAAACAAGGTTGTAAAACCACTGATAGGGGAAGGTGCGCTGGGGATTTATAGATGCTGTATTTTCATCGTACTGTCTGAGTCACATTATGTGCCTTGGTTAGTTTGTTCTTAAGGTAATCCTGCATGTGATTATGCCCACAAATTTAGGATAATTCTCTTCAAACAAGAAGGCAAATTTTGGGTTTTTGTTGGTACAGACATGTTTTTAAAGGCAGCTTCTCAACATTAGCATGTTTTTCTTATTTTTCTTTCTTCTTGTGTTTCCTGTTTCTTCTTGGACAGCAGTTGGTTGGTACTGTAATTTGATAGGCATGTCTCTCTTTGTACTCTGCAGGCCCCAGATCTGATTGGATGGTTTTGTCAGAATGACAGCCGAAGATCCTGCTTCCTCCTCAACCATGAGCAATAACGCTGCCCCTGCCAAACCCTCCAAACCAGCTGGTGCCTATCATGGACAGATCAACATCCCTGAAGGTGTTGCAGGTGCTCCAAATGAGGCCGCACTGGTGTCCCTGATGGAGCGCACTGGCTACAGTATGGTCCAGGAAAATGGTCAGCGTAAATACGGCCCTCCTCCTGGTTGGAATGCTCAGTCTCCACCACGGGGATGTGAAATTTTTGTGGGCAAGATCCCAAGGGACGTTTACGAGGATGAGCTGGTCCCAGTGTTTGAGTCCGTTGGACGCATCTATGAGATGCGGCTGATGATGGACTTTGACGGGAAGAACAGAGGGTACGCATTTGTGATGTACACAGAGAAACATGAGGCCAAGCGTGCTGTGCGTGAGCTCAACAACTATGAGGTGCGGCCCGGGCGGCTGCTGGGAGTCTGCTCCTCTGTGGACAACTGCCGTCTTTTCATTGGTGGCATCCCCAAAACCAAAAAGCGTGAGGAGATCCTGGAGGAGGTCTCCAAGGTGACGGAAGGGGTACTGGATGTGATAGTTTATGCCAGCGCTGCAGACAAGATGAAAAACAGAGGCTTTGCCTTTGTAGAGTATGAGTCACACCGTGCAGCTGCCATGGCTCGCAGGAAGTTGATGCCTGGACGTATTCAGCTTTGGGGCCACCAGATTGCAGTGGACTGGGCTGAACCAGAGATTGATGTGGACGAAGACGTCATGGAGACAGTGAAGATCCTCTACGTCAGGAATCTTATGATGGAGACCAGCGAGGAGACAATCAGACAGGTAGGACTGGCTGACTGTTCAGTTTAGACGTTTCATGATTCATGCTTTGCAGGAAGAGGTGCTATAGCCTCCCATTTCTAACCAATCACTTATTTTCTTCATCAACCAGGTATTCAGTCAGTGGAATCCTGGATGTGTCGAACGTGTGAAGAAAATCCGTGACTACGCCTTCGTCCACTTCACCTCCCGAGACGATGCTGTCATGGCCATGGACCACCTCAACGGCACAGAGGTGGAAGGGTCTTGCATCGAGGTGACACTCGCCAAGCCAGTAGATAAAGAGCAGTACTCACGTCAGAAGGCCTCCAAGGGTGCTTCTGCCACTCCAGAGCCTACTCAGCAAAACTACGTCTACCAGTGTGATCCCTACACATTGGCCTACTATGGTTATCCCTACAACACTCTCATTGGACCCAACAGGGACTATTTCGTCAAAGGTTAGAATTTATTCTTACTGCTTTTGTGCCAATAATGATCAGTTGCAAAAGCCACAGTATTTCTCTGACAGCCATCTATTTTTGTAAATGTTGGCCACAGCAGAAACTGTACTGGCCAATGTTGTGCTAAAGATCTTAAAATGACACTGTTGTAGGAACAATGACAAACACACTCCATCAGTAGGGAACTATGATTTCTAAATGGTCATGATGACTAAGATAATAATGATTTAATCTTTGATGAGTAGAATTTCATTTGACAAAAGTTTTAAAATCTTAACTTGATGAGGTGTTGTGGCTAAAAATCAGAGACTCGTTAAAGGCAAAGACAAAACAAGGTGATGGACCAATGAATGCTAATCCCATTACCTTTGATGATTGATTGTATATGGTCTTTGGGTGGTAGCAGGATAATCTATTTGACTTTCAACAATCATTGTGTTTTGGTTTTCTCTCCAAAGGATCCCCAATGATACAGAACAATGGTAATCTCTCACATCCTTATTCCTACTCATTCCTTCAATGAACAATGAGCTTTCTTACCATGTGACAAATTATATGTTTTCTAACACCATCCTTTTCCCACTGTGCTGTCACCTCCCATTTCATGCTGGGTTATCACAGAGATCACAACAACGCTAAGGACACAATGTCTAAAAATACCTTAGTGCCATGAACTTGGATAACTATTTAAGAGTCTCCAAAGGACCCAAATAACTCCAAAAAATCCTGACCTCAAACAGATATCGTTGAGAAATTTCCAGAAGCAACTGGAACTAAAGGACTCTTCTTGCTACCCCAGTCCTGATATCTTGAGAAGAACTTTCGAAGAAGTTCTTATCCTATCATAAAATCTCACCTTAATGTCAGCCTACACAACTCTTAGTACAGTTTGCCCCTACTCCCCAAGTCCTAAACCACAACCCCTGACATCATATTACTTTAATTGTATTTTAAGCAGGTACTGTGCGAGGTCGTGGTCGTGCTGCTGCAGGTAACCGTACCCCTGGACCACGGGGGTCGTACCTGGGGGGTTACTCTGCCGGTCGTGGCATCTACAGCCGCTACCATGAGGGCAAGACCAAGCAGCCCGAAAAGCCCTATGAGCTGATGCCCAGTCTGGAGCTCGCTGCCTCCGTCAACCCCGTTGGCATCAAACCTGGCACAAGTCAGTGACATAGATATATCCATCCATATCCTTGCCCATCTCAAACGCCTTTACTAAACCTTCCAGCTCATAATTTCCTGTCACTCTCTGGTGGTTTGTGGAACATTTCATAAATCAAAACTGGTTGTTGCTGGATGGTCAGGCACAAAAGGACTTCCTTTCTCTTAAATAAAGACACTAAATGTCTGTCCTTTCTAGCATGACCAGAAAGTAACTGCCATGATTTGTTCCCTTTGCCCTTTTTCCTCCATATCAGAAATTTGTCTTACCTAGTGTTCAGACCAAAAACAGCACTGTGTTGAGAAACACAAGGGGTTATGTTGTTGGGGGCAGAATTTTGAGAGTATTTTGAAATACATTTAAAGGCCATCAGACGCCAAACCTTGCATGGTGGTTTCAAATACTATTGGAAAAGATTCTGCATATCTATCACATTATCTTCTTTCCTCTTCATTTTTGATCAGCCAATGCAGCACTTCACATTGTGTTGGTGCAAAAGTAGAAAAAGCAGATGACCATGTTCATTGGGCTGTTTTGCTGTGTTTTTGGCACCCCTAATACAGCGGTTTCATCAAACTGAAGAAGCCATGTTTCTTCACTGCAGTGCTGTTCTCTGTCTAAACATGGCCATTGTTATGTGGAGACCAGTACTTCCACAATCTCCTTTTACACATGCACTCAACTCCAATTCTTACTGAAAGGTTGGCTGACAGTAAACAAATATGTGTGTCATAAAAGATTATATTTTCCATCCAAGGTATGACGCTATTTTTGACCTTTTTAATTCTCTGTAGAAGCAGCTGCTTTAGCTTTTTTAGTGGTTAAAACACTTTCAGTCAAGAACAGAGTTGAAATGCAAAACTAAACTCACAAACTGTAGAATAATTATCTCTTTTCTATCTTGCCTACTCTACTCTGATCATGTAAAAGATAATACCAGTGTAATGTACAGTTATAGCCAATCTACTGCAGTATAAATGTAGTCTACAAGTATAATCTTTGTTTTGTTTTGTAATTATGACCTCTAAATTGTAAAACTTGGGCTGTAATCAGCTGCTGCCCCAGCATATAATAGAATATAATAATATGGCAGTGAAATTGTAAAGTGGCTTCTTTTTAAAGGATTATTTCCTGGTTCTTTCTTCCTTCTTTCCCGACATCAGGCAGAAGGAAATGAAAATGCATTGTTACCAGTGAAACAAAAAGACTCAACTCACATATTAACAAAACAGAAAAAAGCCTCCTGTTTATGTGGGTGGATCATCTTAATTTAAATGTTGAAAATGTAAAATAATGATACACACACTGGTATTATTCTTTAATCTTCAAGTTTATGACTAAACACAGGAGAAATCAATCAAACAGATTGTTTTTTCCACATGAATTTAATATTGAACTGTTTGATGTCAGTATAACGTATATTGTATTTGGTCATCAAAGGTCCATTTATTAAAGTGGACCTTCTTGATGCTCCTGCTGAAACGATTTGACCCCAATCTGGAGCTCGGTCTTAGTCCCGGACTGTGTGGAATCACAGGATCACCACCAGATTGAAAAGACTTTTGTCCATCTGAAACAATGACAGACGTTGTGTTCGCTCTGTGTGTGTGTGTGTGTGTGTGTGTGTGTGTGTGTGTGTGTGTGTTGGAGCATTGAGGTTAATCCAGAGTTGAGTACCATCATAATCCGAATCACACTCCAACGCCAACTTGTGTAACTTATTATTTTTTCCCTTCTTAACTCAATTGTTTCCTTCAACCTTTATTGCTTTAGCGATCACCTCTGTCATAGATTCCCTTCAGATCTGAGTACGCCTATTTCTGTTTGAGCATGCCTGCATGTGTGTGCCATTATTTCTTGTATTGTGAATGGTAACTTAATCACCTCTTGCTTATCTGCCTGCAGTCGCCCCGTCTGTTATCCACGCTCTCATTCTTGTGTCTCTTTATGTGCAGTGGCATTGCCGACTCTGGGTGGGCAGTACCCAGTGTTCAGCACGGCTCCTGCAGCCAAGCTGATGGAGGAGGGGAAGGTGCACACGGTGGAGCACCTTATCAACCCTCTGGCCATGCAACACCCGGAGCACACCACTGCTACTGCTGCTGCCGCCACCGTCCTACCTGCAGTCTCCACCCCTCCACCTTTCCAGGTGTGCATTATGAAATTGTTATATATTTTATGGACACATACATTTTTTTTAATGTGATCATGCTGGTTAAGGTTTAAAGTGTCCAGCTCCATCTCTCGACAAGTCGTTTGATTCAGTAATCAGTAACCCACTGGTACAGCATCACACAGCATTTTGCACCACCTCTCTCATAAAGCTGACTCCACTGCATTTTACTATCACGCTGTTCAACATACCTATAGACCAGTTTGTATGATATCCTACGAAAATCCATGCACAACAGTTTGCATGATACCCTAGGAATTAGCGACTGTGAACCCGCTCTACCTCTGAGCCACAGCTGCTCATATTTCCAACTGTCCTAAAACTAACTACAGGTTAAACTGCATTAAACCGTATAGGAGCGAAAGGTTTCAAAATGTATCTCCTCTGACAATGTTTTAACAAGATGCCTACTCCAATATACAGTAGATTCTGTTACCAATTTTAATAATTTTACACAGATTTTAGAAATTCTTTTAGCTAGTTTAGTTTTTCTTATTTCCATAATCTCCATTCATTCTAATTCTATCTTCCATACCTACAGAATTGAACACACGTGTACAGACAGCTTCTCCTGTCTTTCTCTTTGATAAAAGGTCAGTTTTCCAACTGAGAAAGTAGAGAGCTTCAGTACTGCCTTTAGAGTAAGTGCAGGGGACGTGTCCCCCTGTGTCCACCCCAGTGAGGACCCCAGTACGCCCCTGCATTTCACCACTGATTATATGACCATAATTCACATTTGTACTCTTGGAACTTTATGTTGGACTTTTCAAGGAGAAAGTTGAGAATTAATGCATTTAGTTCTCAACTGAATGCATTCATTCAATGAATGTACAATGAATGCACTCAGTGCTTTAGAAATCCATTTATTAACCACAGTCCTCTACCTCTTTCTCCTGCATTTCCCAGGGCCGTCCCATCACTCCCGTCTATGCCATGGCCCATAACGTACAGCGTATCCCAGCAGCTGGTGGCCTGTACGGAGCAGGATACGTGCCCATCACAAACTACGCTGCCAACACAGCAGCTCTGGCCGCTCTGCAGAAGAACGCAGCGGTGGCGGCTGCAGCATACGGGGGTTACGCAGGCTATGCGGTGCCACAGGCGTTCCCTGCCACCGCCTTCCAGCTGCCAATCCATGATGTCTACCAGACATATTGATTCTGAGGGGCAGACCACGAAAAAAAAAAGGTTATCCCCCTGCCTGAGACTGAACCACCATGTCTATCCCATCTACATCACTTGAATTTGTGACCATCCAAAAGCTCTACAGGAAGGAAAAAACAGACAAATAATGACATCGCACATCTGTCGCGCCTCAGTGTCTGTTGGACACAATGCAAAGTTATACAGCATCACTGTAGTCCACTTACTGAGGAGCCCTACCTGTATGTGGTGACAATCATCCCGAAACAATAAGCATTAACTCATAACAACATCCATCTCTCTGTCTCACTCTCTCTCTGTGTCTCTGACCCCCACCACCTTGTTGCTATGGCAACAGAAACACTGAAGGTACATTCAAGTATTTATGAAGAGAAGGTATATTTAAGGTTTTATTCTCTGTAGGTTTCTCTTAATAATGGAGTGATATTTGTCCTCTGAAGCAGGAAAGATAAACCTTCACACTGTCAACTTTTTTTAACAACGGGGGGCAAAAAGAAAGAATTGCAAAAAAGTAAAAGTACAACAGGAACTACTGACAAGAGAGAATGCCACTGAAGATGTTTGGATCTACTAATGTTTTGTTTTCATTAATATATAGTATTTTAGCCAATTTGACATGCTGTAGGTGATGCTGTCCGTCCGTGCTGGTTGAATGTGTAAGCTTCAAACATGCCTGTTTGGTACTTTTTGGTTTTATTTTTTAGTTTTATTTGTGTATTTGGTTGTTTTAAATGAAGGTTTCTAAGTGTTTATTTGCTTTTAATTAGTTTGCTTGTTCTTTAATGTTTGGAAACATATTATCTTGGTTTGTTTGAAGAGAAAGTTGCCAGCTAAGTAATATTACTGTGGAGATTCCCTGGGGAACAAAGAAAACTGGAAATGTTTTGGATTAATGTGTAAGCCTGGCAGACATCGACACCGTATATGTGGAGATGTTTCCCATCCTCAGAAACTGCGCTGACAGGGGACTCAGACTGAACAGATGTTAGTTCTTCTATTTTCTCTTTTATGTATGTGTCTTTATTATTGTGTTTTTGATTTTTTTTTGACTCTTGACAGGTGAACAAATATGGACAGAAATGAGAGGCGATTTTTCCTGTGTGGGCCAGACAACTCTGCCACTTAAAGTGCTCCTGCATTTGCCAATGCTAACCAAAAAAAAAAAAACTTAAAGGGATAATTCAGGTTTTTTTAAGTGGGGTTGCATGGGGTACACATCCATAGACAGTTTATTACAAACAGTTAATGTCAGTCCACACGCACCCAGTTTGGAGAAGCAGTCTGACATGCTTAGCAATCTACTGCTGTGGATGGGGGCCAGCAACAAAATGTATTTTAACCACCTCAGTAAAGTCTCACCTAAAAAAATCAATATGAATTTAAGTGAACACGATATAGAGAGTTTTTTCTCTTCTTAACCTTAATGTCAAAAAGGATTTCCAGCAGGAGAGCTGAAGTCATATCGCTGTCTTCAAAGCCAGACTCCATTGAGAAAAACGAGCTGGTGTTCTAAATGTTGGTTTTGATTCACCAAAGTCACATAATAACACAGACGATGAACTGTTTGAGGCACCGGTACACCAGCAGCTCCTGTGTTCAGTGAGCTAAAATTACTGTTTTTCTCGATGGAGTCTGGTGGCTTTGACGAGAACATAGATGGTGAACTGGAACCAATAAAAATACTCTCAATATAATAATGTATGCTTAAACTGATATTAATTAAATATATTTTTTGATGGGACTTTTTTAGGTAGCTAAAATAAGTTTTGCTGTTGGCATCCATCCACAGCAGCACTTTTCTCAACGTTTATGTCAGCCTCCAGCCTGCCAACTGACATTTACTGTTTTCAATACACCGACTATGCATAAGTACCTTGTACAGCCCCGCTCCAAAAACTCTGAGTTATCCCTTTAAGGCTATATACACTCCATTCACCTAGATTGTCTGTGCCTGGCTGCAGTGCCTTACACCTGTATGTGCTACCTTGTGCTTTTCACTGTGCCTTTCATTACTATTTGGAGCCCCTGTGGCTGGCACAAAGAGGACAGACTCACATCTGTGCAAAGCACTGGAGTCTCCTCCACTCATATTTCTGATGATTTGTGGTATTACTGTGTTGTGGTGAGACATGTATGTCTCAGTCTCTGCAGTCAGATGTGACAAGGCTACCTCTCTCCTGTAGTCTCTTCTCTGAACGCTCCTGCAGTAACACTCCGTACGTCTGCCTGCTCTTTATTTCTCGTCCTCCAAACTGTGCTTGACTGAGGTGCACTTATTTATAAAAGGCAAGAGATTGCAACTTTCAGAAGGAGAGATTTTGAATGCTGAGCATGGATTCATGTGTGAACAGTGCCGGTTTGGGCGTTTCTCCATTACTGTTATGTGTGGCAGAGTTTTTAAATGCAGATAAAGCATACAAATACCCCTTGTGAATGTTTAAAGGCACTTTTTAAACTTCTGCAGTGTGTTGAAAACAAGTTTGGACTTGGGAATAACTGGAGCAATACCTCACGCTGAAATATACAAGTAGCCATGCATACAACACACAAACATATCGAAAGCAAACAGCTGCCGATCATGACGTCACACTCCAAGTCAGCCGTCTTTACATAAGAGACTGCAAAACATTTGTATTTGTAAACCAGCTCTGGTAGTTTTTAAATTTTCCATCTAAATGGTTTTATTCTCTGTTTAAAGAGATTCTTTTTTAATTTTCCATTATCTAAAAAAAAAAAAAAAATTACATTTTTCACATACAAAACATTAAAAATAAACTTTTTTGCAGGTTGCCTTAAATTTTTATGTTGACTGAATTTGAAAAGGCAAGTCAACTTTAGTCAGTCAAGTTTATTTTACAGTGAACACTATGCATTAAAGGATGGCCTGAATCATGCTGAAGTTTTATGTCCAAATGAAAAGTCTGATGATTGACAGCAAAAAAAAAACAAAACAAAAGTATTTGTCTCATTTCACTCCATCATCTACATTTTGCCACTTCTCTCTCCTCTGAAACTGGACGTAGAAAGCAAACTGCTGATAACTGCTTTTATTATTTTCTTGTATGATGACAATAAGTCAGGATATATTTAATATATGCATTACGTGTTTTGTCTATGAAGTGAGAGGAAAAGGTATAATATATTCTAAAACATATTTCTTTTCTTTATGTACACCTTTTTAGGGATGAAAAGTCAGAGTAACAAAAGTAGAGGATTTGTTTTCTTTTTTTTGCCAAAGTGTCCAATAGTTTTTAAAAAATTCAAGGTTATCGTGTTTTTGTTATGTGTAATATTCTGTTTGCTATTTTGTACTGGATTTGCTGTCATGAGTGGGAACACAAAGGCCTTCTTGTTTAGCTACATTCGATTAGTTTTGACAAATAACTACAACTGGTCCACTGCTGAGTGACAACCCATTGGCACTTTGAGCTGCTGGTGTTGCAACTCTGTCAGTTTTTGCCAAACTGTTAAAGGTCTGATTGTGATTTAACAGCCATCCGTGTGTTAGATGGCAGGAACCTGAGTCCCTGTGGTTCTGCCTCCCACTCTAAACACCTGCTTTACTTTCTATCGCCTGCATTTCACCCACACTTACAGCGGCAGGATGAACTCGTGCTCCCTGTGTCAGCCGTGTGGGCCCACATATGCCTAGTTTAACATAGGTGTTACCATTTAAACTTTTCTTAGTGTGTGCCTTATTGCCAATATGTGCCCTTTGCTATACCTTTGTAGACCTATGCAGACTGTTTTCTATCTGAAGGTTTGTTTAAAAAAAGAAGCTTGTTCTGTATTGTTATATTTATAGTGATAAAGTAGATTAATAAAGCATTTTCAAAAGGATGCAGTGCTGTCATTCATTCTGTTTGTCTACATCAGTGATATCCAGCTTGCTTTACTTGGGGGCCACTTTTGCAAAATGACAGGAGGCAGGGGCCAGTCACAGCAGCCTCATACATGTTTCTAGGACTTAAGGCGGTTTCTGGGATTTTCAGACATTTTTAGGATTTTAGGATATTTTTCTGATGACTTTGTAGGATGTTTCTAGGATTTTAGGACATTTCAAGGATGTTTAGCAAATATCTGTCATTTTAGGATGTTTCTAGGATTTTAAGATGTTTCCCCGATTTTAGGATGTTTCTTAGAATTATAGGACGTTTCTCCGATTTTAGGATGTCTCAGATTTAAGGATGTTTCCAGGATTTTAAGACATTTCAAGGATATTTAGCACATTTCTGAGATTATAGGATGTTTTTAGAATTTTAGGATGTTTGGGGCATTTTTGGATGTTTTTAAGATTTTAGGACATTACAAGGATTTCAGGATGTTTTTCTCATTTTTGGACATTTCAAGGATGTTCAGTACATTTCTAGGATTTTAGGATGTCTCTGATTTTTTGGAAGTTTGGATTTTAGGACATCCCTTGGATTTTTGGACATTAGGGGCTTAGCTAGGACCTTGTGTGAATTCCTCCACTGGCACTTTTTTGACAAACAGGCTCCCATTTGATGCTGTTTTATGCATTCTGTTACCTTCTGTATACTAAACATATAATATTATATTTATTGTATTATTTTTATTGTGTATTAGAAATTGTTGGGAAAACCACCTAGCACCCTAATGGGGGCCAGATTTGTCCCGCGATGCTGTAAGATTGAATATCATTGGTCTACATGTTCAAACACACAGAAATGATGAATGGATGACAGAAAATCCAGCCTGGGTTTTAGATTAAGCTGCACAACTAGAATGTGCTGAAAGCATCAGGAGTTTCCAGAAAAGTCCGGATGCAGAGGACTTTGAGTCCGACCTCTGTGAATGAAAACCCATCCCTGACCTCAAACGTCAGTGAAGCAATGTGTCATGGTGGAGAGAGGAGAGAGAGCACAGTGTTTGGAGAATGTTTCATAAACTTCTCTGTGGTGGGTCAACTTTACTCCAGAAACATGTTGTACCCAAGCGGGGAGTTCAGGGAGGCTTTAAAGAACACCAGTAGCCTTTGACATGCAGCCATGTGTGCAGGAGGGCAGTCACAGGTGTGTGGAGTACCTTTCAGCTGACTGGTTCACCCATAGACTCTATGTAAATCTTTATATACAGTCTGTGGTTTACCATTAAAGTGTGTTGAAAGGTTACAGACAAAAACAACCTACTTTGTTGTTGAAACTGTTTGTAAGACTAAATCTTATTTCTAATAGCAGTAACAAAAGGATACAAGGAAATGGATCTGTCTTGATTCAAATCATATTGTGCACACATTATTCTGTTCCCTATACATACAATCACACAATTAACATTTGCTATTTGCCATTAATTACTTGTTTTAACATGGTAATCATTAGTAAAATGCTTAATGTATGACAAATCACTCAGTGGTAATAAAAATATATTCAGAAGCTGCACGGTAACACAAGGTAAAAGGCAGATTTATTAGTCATTTTTAATTATAGTTTAAAGACTAAGTGAGTTTATTTTGCTGGAATATTATCTCCAACATACTGCTTTAATAAACACCAACACCACACACCAAACCTTCTTTATTACATTGGCCAAAGGCAGGAGGATTTTGAATCAGTTTAAAGAGACTTCATGCTGTCACAGTCAAGTTATGCATTTAAGACAACATTGCCATCTGGTGGTAAATGCAGCCCATCAGAGCAGCTTGCAGCAGAGCTGGAGAGCTCCGACCAGCCAGTGCAGGTTTTCACTGGCAGCCATGTTAGCTCTACTGTCATCAATGCCAAATATTGTAATTGCATTTAGTCTAACTTGTGGTTAAAATATTAATTCCACATATGCAAGAATGATATATTTTAATACAGTCTTAGTTTTGAGTCAAATAATGTCATTTATTCCTTTATTTTTCACATAACATAAAACTGTAGGCTGGGGAATAAAATACACTGACGTGTGGGTAACTGTGGCAGGAAAAATATTTTTGCATGCATGGGGTATTTCACATAATTGCATTAATACTGTATATGTTATTATTTTTGATTGTGGCTTTTTTGTACTAAATCGCATTGCTAATTCTACGCAAGATTTTATATACCTAATATGTATATTGAAGTACGAACAAGAGATATAAAAATCCTTAAAACTAAGTCTACGCTGTATTGAAATAAGTTGCACTACACTTCCCATGATGCCGCGGCAGCCAACTGCGTGCGTGATGCTTTTGCACGTCTGCTGCGGTCTTTGTAGATTTACAAACAATATAGCTCGGCTGACTTGATATGAAAAGGGCACGTACGGAAATCCAGATGATTTATAAAGCTGCTAAAATGCGTTGCCGCTCCTGAATGTAACCTCAGTTTATATTTGGCTTAAAGGAGACGCCACAAAGCGCACAAAATGGTTGTGCAGCAGGCCCGGGCGAATAAGTAGGTTTACTATAGCTTTAAGAACGCGAAAATAGTGTCTGCTTCTTTAAAATTATATCGGTTTATTACTGAATAGATAATTAAGAAAAGTTTTCAATTTCTAATCAATAAATATATGCATTTAATTTGCGACGAATCTAACGCATTGACAGAAAATGCCCCACTGTTGGATAAAGGCCGCTTACAATCCAAACGTCTTTAAGCCAGATGTTGTTCGCCTTTCCTCAATTTTCTAGTAAACCTGCTTGACTTTAAGCTGAAATTGAAGTGAGCAGGAGTGTCCTCACGGTGATGGAACCGGCTGGCGACCGAACCGGGGGTGAAAATAAAGGCGAAGAGCCGGCGGAAGACAAGGCCGCAGAGGAGACCCCGGCCACCAGTACGGTCAGTACCCCGCGCAGGGGGCTCAGAGAGCGGGGACCGTGCCGTCCGAGGTCCGGCGTCTCTGCTACATTAACAGACGTTAACGGAGCAGCGTCGAGTCCGCAGAGCTCGGGACGGGTTTTAAGAGACAGGTCCACGAGGGCAGTACCGGCTTGGCTGAAGGACACCAAGAGCGACGACGACGAGGACGAACCGAGCCCGGACAGCGGTACCACCAAGCGGAGGAAAGTTTCCAACTCGAGGCGGAAGAAAAATTCAGAATCTGCGGGTTCTGCCGAGGCTGGAGGGGGGGTCACAGGTGACAGCCTTCAAGGCACAGAGTAAGTTTCAACAGCTAATTGACGTTTGTTTATAATGAGCCTGTCTAGACTCATACATTGAGTGTTTATGTCGGTGGTTGGTTCCTGTCAAAAGCACGCCTTCAGCATAGCTCGTCCCCTTTCTGCAGCCCTGCATGGGGAGGGTGGAGTAAACTTACCTGAATATACAATTTATTGCAGTTTTACTCAATGCTAAAAACGCATTGTTGTATTAGATATAAGATGAGTAATGTCATGTCGCTCTGCAGGTGGAGTGAATGTCAGATCTCTGTTTTTTTCCTCCTTTTTGCAGCTCAGAGGATCCAAAGAAACCTGCCACAGATGCTCAAGGTAACCAGAAAAATGTTGGAGGAAAAACGCTTTGATATGTGTCTTGTTATATCTACATTTAACTTAAATCTCATTATGTGCAAGTGGATTATGTGTATATTATAAATGTTGCTGGCTGATGTGTGGTTGTGTCTGCACTTGTCCTGTCCCACACTTGATGGCATACAGTATGTTTGATGGCACGCTTCTGCTCCCTCACTCCAGCTCAGCCCTCCAGACGCCCCCAAGCCCAGACTCGTGCCAAGCCCCCGTCTGGCAGGGCTGTCCGCAGCTCTGCCAACAAGCCTGTGTGTAAGACTGAACCTGGAATGGAGAATCCAGCTGGTGAGCAACCTGTTGACAGTGAGTGACGACGGTTCAACATGTGGGCTTGTAATCACTAATCAAACCAGTACTTCAGAAACACTGAAGCACCATGCTTGCTACTGTTTTTTCAGGATGTTAGTTAGCCTTCGGTGAGTTATTTAGCTGAATTGGAGGGTTGTGATTGTGGAGTATTGGTGCAACTAATGGGTCGGTGCTGCCTTTGAGGTAAAAATCTGGGTGCAATCCTTTCTCGGTCCCTCTCCTCTATTTCCAGTTAACTCAGAGAGATAGAAATAGAGATAGAAGTGGCTAAAACTGTTTTTGTTGCCTTTCTCAAGCTGATGATCTCTTTTTTTGTGCTCTGTTTGTTGCACAGCAGTGGAAGGAGAGGTCAAAAATAAAGACAAGTATGAAATGTAAGTATATTTTTTAACTTCAGATTAATATAATAATGAACATGTTAAAAGTCCAGTGTGTAGGATTTAGGGGGCTATATTGGCAGATATTGAATAACATTTAAGTGTGTTTTCTTCAGTGTATAATCACTGAAGAGTCATGCACTTGTCAAATTATAATGAGCCATTTATAGCTACATAAGGAGCAGGTCCTTGTCTATGGATATTGCCATGTTGCACTTCGACGGTAGCCCAGAACAGACAAACCAAACACAGGCTCTAGATAGGGCCATTTGAGTTTGCCACTGCAGTTAGAAGCCCCTTCGCAATAAGAGTTTCAGGAAAGACAATGATTTCTATCATGAAATTGCTTTATTATGTGTTTTTACTGGTTAAAATAATCTGGTCTGTTTGTTTTGGAGAGGAATAGACCTCTTTGGCTCCCACTAAAAACCTCCTAAAACATGAAGAGTGAAGAAATTCGCAGTGGGTGAAGTTTCAGTAGGTTGTGATCTGCAATCCTTAACACAAGACGACACAGTTATATTCTTCTTCTATTCTCTCTCAAAATGTTATAATAAATTAAACTTTATGATTCACTTTATCAAAGTTTGTAAAACACATGCTCTTGGCAACGTCGTCTGTTTGTCAGTTAATGAATTTGTGGTAGTTGCAGCAGCATGCTGACAGATTACACTCCATTTAAACAGCATTCCTGGACCTCGGTGTTACATGTTAAGCAATCACAGGTGCACTGAAATGGGATGGGCCCAGTGACAGTGACAAGCACAGTGTTTTACCCAAAGTTTGACATTTTTCAACCTGGCAACCAGAAAAAAATACTGCAAACATGCTGTAATCAGTGCAGAATAGACACTCAGTTCTGTTTGTAGCAGAGTGTAAATACATGATGCTCACATTGCAATGCATTAAAATATATGTTTGCCTCATGATTCAAGAGTAACTTCACCGTTCCACAAAGTGAGAAATCTGTCTTTGGCTCTTTAATCATGCTGCAGCCATTAAAAAATAATGTAAATATAATACAATATTAGCATTGAACATAACAAGACATTGAGAATTAATGAATAACTTCAAAAAAGATAAATAACAGGTTCTTAGACCAGTGTATATCCTGCAGTATTTGCCACTGTTTAAGAGCTTTATAGACACAGGAATAAATTAATTTTGAACGAGGAACTCTGAACATCTTATCAGATGGCAGCAGTTCATACTCTGTATGGAGAACATGGGATGGATCACTTACAGTCTTCTTGGCCTGCCTTAAGGTAGCCTGTTCAAAAATAGTCTTGACGTGAAATTTATTAGCGTCACATAATTTTTGCATGGACTTGGTACTGAAGTATTGTTTTTTTTGATATCCTTAGTTTACTGTCTTGTATCCTGTGAAAGTGTGTAACTAAGTGTGAGTGGTGATATGTTTTAATGGCCGCTGTGTTTCGCTCTTATAGAAAAAAGAAAGAGGAGGAGAGCGAGCATCCTGCTGATGTAGTCTTGGATGATGAGGACCCTCCATGTCGGGATGACTCAAACGACCTCAGCTCCCAGGCGCAGACTCTGAGGTACACTCATCTCATTCACTTGACCCCGTGCAGACAGAGAGCAGGGAACTCTGTTTCAAGTGAGTTGTTGTTTTGCTTTCAGTGGAGCTGAGGAAGAGGAGGGTCTCAGCAGTGACGAAGATCTTCCTTTTACAGATGACCTTAACGACCAGAGCTACGACCCGAAGGCTGAGCGGTGTGTGTGTGTCTGTGTGTCTGTGTGTGTGTGTGTGTGTGTGTGTGTGTGTGTGTGTGTGTGTGTGTGTTTCTCGGTGTGTGTGTGTGTCTGACATATTAGAAGGTGGCACCATATATTTGTTTGTGCAGTAACTGGACATTTTTCTCTTTTTCTTAGGGATGTCCCTAAACCAAAGCGCAGAGCTCCATCCAGACAGAAGGAGAAGAAAGAGAAAGAGAAGGCGCCTAAAAAAGAGAAAGAGGTTGCTGAGATAAAGATAGAAGGTTCAGACAATTTGCAGAGTTTGGAAGAGGAAGTAAAGCTAGAGGAGGAGATCGTGGAGGACCCGGATGGACCCAGGAAGTAAGTATAGTACAAGTCAATGTGTATCAAGTTATCAACAGGACAGATTCACATTGCACGTATGTCTCATGAGCAGGGCTGTCAAACGATTAATTATTTAAACCACGACTAACTGCAGAATTTCCATAGTTAATAGCGATTAATCACATTTTTAATCGTTTGGCATTATTTTGCATCCATATTGACAAAATAAAGCAATTCTTATCAGAATCAGCAAGAACTCAAAAAAACTACATTGGACTAACATAAAGTGGGCATGTCATTGTTACCCACAGGACCCATTTTCATTCAGATATCTTGAGGTCAGAGGTCAAGGGACCCCTGTGAAATGACCGTGACCGTTTTTCCATCACCAAAATTGAACCCTTTAACACCTGAATCGACATCAGTTTTCTTGTGCTGCATTTAGACGCCTTTTACCGACTTTTAAATCTCTGAAAGCAGTGCAAATTAATTTGATTTCTTTTAAAAACACAGGAAAAATTACAATAAGCAACTTGGCATGAAATGTCCCCCAAACTGCAAAAACCTGGTAAAAGGTGACAAGAAAATAATCGGAAAATTAGCTGGTGGAAATTATTTGTATCATTTGATCAAAAAATGAGGGAAAAATTTCCAGAAAACCATATTTATAATTCTCCTAATTATATATTTAAACTTATGTCACAGGAAAAAAAGTAAAAATGTATGTAACTCTTTTAGTACGTACTACTTACTTAGTACTACCTAATTTTCTTGTAACTAATTACTAATTTCTTGCAAATTTTTGGGCAAGAAATTAGTAATTAGCAAAAAAAAATGCTTGTCGCCCTCTCTGCGTGTTTTTTAAAGGAAATCAAGCCTATTTGCTCAAGTTTCAAAGGGTTAACCTAACTGTGGAGCCTCCTTCCGGGGAAGCTAAGAGACATGATTGACACCTCTGGATTCCTAAGGTGAACCAGTATCATAACTGTAGCTTCAAAACTCACCCCGGTACTCATAAAAATGTTGGCCGGTGATTAAAAATAAAACAACGTGCAGAATTATATCACGATTAACGTGTTTACGCTGACAGCCCTGCTGATGTGCTACAGTTGTACTTGTGTTGAAGTATTTTCCTTCTGTGTTAGGAGAGGCCGGCGGAAAAAAGACGATAAAACCCCACGACTGCCAAAGAGAAGGTGAGGTTGTTGTTTATTTTTGGGGCGTCATAATCTGAACCTTACAATATGGTTTAATGAAACATCCCATCATCATGTCATCCAAAAATAAAGTATATGTCAGGGATTGATGTTTGACAAAGCAAGCAGCAAGTTTGGATATGTGAGATATTGATAAGGGCTTTAAGGTCCATCTAACATGTGGTTTCAGCTTTGTGACGTTGTGCTTCACTCACACAGGAAGAAGCCCCCAGTGCAGTATGTGCGCTGCGAAATGGAAGGATGTGGGACGGTCCTGGCTCATCCTCGCTACCTGCAGGTCTGTGTCAGCAACCACACTATCTTTCTGAGGCCTGTTTACACCTTTTCTCTTTCTCTGTAACGTCAGGAGAATCTCGACTAGCTCTCAATGCTGAAATGTTCTCGCAAAACAGTGTCACAAATTTCTTGTGCAAATTGAAAAAGGTGCAAATAGTGTGAATGTCAGGTGTTTTTGCATTGCATTATCTTTTTGCGTCTGTGCATTGACTTTGAATGTAATCTCTCTGTGTAAAAGTCTTGCTCTGTGTTTGGCGTGAACACATGAGCTGCAGCAGTTCAGATGTAGTGTTTTGGAATCTTCTCAAACTTTGCAAAAGATCATTTGATATTCAAACATATACACTGTAAAGAGGTTAGAGCTTGCACTAATGTTTTTATTTCATTA
Organism: Plectropomus leopardus; assembly: GCF_026936395.1. Classification (NCBI taxonomy): domain Eukaryota; kingdom Metazoa; phylum Chordata; class Actinopteri; order Perciformes; family Serranidae; genus Plectropomus; species Plectropomus leopardus. The sequence goes on from NC_142178.1 coordinate 5,320,796, forward strand.
TATCTGAATCTGTCACTTATTTTATTAATGAATAGTTCAGTTCATAAAATGACAGAAAATAGCAACAAACGTCCATCACAGTTTCCCAGGCAGCATTTTGAAATTGACTGATTATATGTTCATCACATAGTTTTGGCACCAAATGTATTTTTCTACTAAAGTGAGAGGATCGGCATCAATTTTGACTTTAATACAGAAGTATAAATGCACAATACATTCAAATACTTCCAATAAATTAAATATTTTTTATATATTTTTTACAATTTAGTCATTGGTGCCATCATCGAGAACATGTACAGACAGAACTAAACGTAAACCTTTTTATTAATGATTGCATAGTGGCTGTGGCTTACGAGGTAGAGCGGGTTGTCCACTGTTTGGAAGGTCCGCAGTTTGATCCCCAGCTCGTTCAGTTGCTCTGCAGGACTGCTCCTGATGGCTGTTCCACTGATGAGTGAATGTGTATGAATGTTTAAAAACTGAGCAGCAGGTGGCACCTTGTACGGTGGGCTCGGCCGCCAAGGTATGAATGTGTGTGTGCGTGTGTGAGTGTGAGTGTGTGAGTAAGTGAATGTGACAAGTAGTGTGAAAGTGCTTGAGTGGTTGAATGACTAGAAAAGTGTGTGCAAGTCCGTTTTAAGTCCGTTTTTAGTTGGGGATAACAGATTATCGGCCTGGCTGATTGTTGGGGCCGATCTTTGGCATTTTGCAGGGAACTTGCTGTATATGATGTTGAGCGTTTCAGTTTTGTTCAAACATATAATCAGTTTTGTGTTGGAGTTTGTTATATTCCAAATTCTAAATATTGACAGATTTTTAATTTTATTGTGAATACATATTGGTTCCAAATATATATAATATAGTTATGGTCTCATTAACTACTAATTATCAGTATCAGTATCTGCCCTGAAAAAACAATATCGTTCCACCCCTAGTTTTCATTCTGCTAGCTGGTCCATTTTTTTCCTGTTAGTGATGATCTGTTTTTACACTTTGTTCTGCACACCAGCACCATATAAAGTACCAGCACTTGCTCAAGAAGAAATACGTCTGTCCTCACCCGTCTTGTGGAAGACTTTTCCGACTCCAGAAGCAGCTGCTGCGTCATGCCAAGCACCACACAGGTACAGCATACACGTATGAAACATACACGATGTCTGACCTGTGTCTGACCATTTGTTGTTACAACTGAAAATAGAGCACATTTTTATTTGATTGTTTTGTTGTTTTAGACCAGCGGGACTACATTTGTGAGTTCTGTGCTCGTGCCTTCAAGAGCTCCCACAACCTGGCTGTGCACCGCATGATTCACACAGGAGAGAAGCCCCTGCAGTCAGTACTTCTCTGTTCACCACTGCTTATTTGCTTTCTTTATTTCTTAATTTTTTTAAACTTTACTCAAGTACATGCATTTTCTTTTGTTTTCTCCCCATAGGTGTGAAATATGTGGCTTTACGTGTCGTCAGAAGGCGTCTCTCAATTGGCACATGAAGAAGCACGATGCTGACGCCACTTATCAGTTCGCCTGCTCCATTTGTGGCAAGAAGTTTGAGAAGAAGGACTGCGTGGTGGCCCATAAGGCTAAGAGTCACCCCGAGGTGCTAATCGCCGAGGCTCTGGCAGCCAACGCTGGCGCCCTCATCACGACCCCTGCCTCCCTGCTAGAGCTGCCAGGAAACCCCATGCAGGCAGAGGTCACCAGCCTGGACGTGAGCCAAATAGGGCAGGATGGGCAGGTGGACCAGCTGAGCCATGAAGGGCAAGCGGGGCAGCAAGTGGCTCAGGTGTCCCAGATGAGTCATGTGACCCAACAAGTGAGTCACCAAGTGGTTTTACTGGGACAAGACCAGAGCCTCCACACCATGCAGGTGCCAGTGACGATCGCCCTGTCCCCCATTGACCCCCCGTCACCGGCGGACAACCAGCAGCAGACTCACCTCCAGCTCCAGATGCCCGTCCAGTTCGTGCAGGCCGCTCAGCAGCCGCAGCAGCCGCAGATCCAACAATTGACGCTCCACTCCGGCTCCGTAGTGACCCAGCATCAGCCTCAGCTGCAGCCTCTTCAGTCCTTCTCCTCCCAGCAGCAACAGAGCCAGGGCCAGACACAAATCCTTCAAATGACCTTCCAGCCGGTCAGCCAGGCTCAGACCCACATCCAACAGATCCCCATTTTAGCCGCCTCGCAGCAGCTGCAGACCCTGCACACAGCCGCCATGAGCCCTCCTCTCCTGTCCCCACCCCAGCCCCAGGACCCAGCGTCCACCAACGGGGACGGCTTTATTCTGGACAATCCGGTGCTGTCGTCTTCCTCTCCGTCAGCCAGCTCCCTGGTGCAGACAGAAGCTATGGGGGAGGATGGCGTGGTGTGGGAGCAGACGGGACACGGGGAGGTTCTGTCGGACAGTGCTGAGAGGCAGCAGACTCTCATGTAGAGCAGTGCACACGCAACAGAAGCTAGAGGCACATCGTCATACTGTGTTGCAACGTTTGAGGTCATCGTAGGATCACCGATATATTCAGTACTGTTCACTTATAGTCACATTCGGTAGCTTTTTAGAATATCTTATCAGGGAAAGATATGTGTGTCTGTTTGTGTAAGTTGTTGCCTTTGTACATAAGTCCTGTAACTAGCCTTTTATGTGAGTGCGTGTAATGATGCTGAGGTTGCAAAGCTGTTGCTATGATGCAACAACACAGCACACCTCTTAGTAATATATAGCACACACCTAGAGTGTGGCATCAAGGCTCCTACTGATAGAAATCCACTCTTATTTATATTATAAATTAACACAAAAAACACATCATAAAGCTATAAACAGGGTTCCCACGGTCATGGAAAACCTGGAAAAGATATACAATTTCAAAATCACATTTTCCAGGCCTGGAAAAGTCATGTAATTAGTTAGGGCTGTACCCGACTCAGAATAATGTCAGTCAAATCAGATTCTGCTGTTAAACACAAATATTCCACGATGCATTTTTTTTAATGTAGTTTTATGTTTGATGAGGGCTCAGCAGGACGTTCAGAGTGAGAGCAGCATTCATGTTATATAGTAAACAAGCTAACAGCGCTAACGACAGGTCGCAAACACGCGACAACATCTTTTGCCGACACTAGATATCAAACAAAAGTAGGAGACTTCCAAACTAAGTTGCTGTGAGCTGTCTATTCACCACTTCTAAGCAGAAGAGAGAAGATAATGTCATCTCGGAGCTTGCAGGATCGCTCTACCTCTGTGCCGCTGCATTGCGTCTGCTGCAGCCTCTACCACAGAGAGCAAGAGCGCTCACTCTGCAGCAAAGTCTGGAGACCAAAACGGCCCCAGAAGTACACTGCACAGCACACTGATTGGCAAAAAAAAAAAATCTGACTGCCCAACTTGAAGCAATCTAAGTCAACTGAGGGGTTCCTAACCGGTGATTTGAATATCTGACTTTCAGGAGACAGCCCTAGATTTAGTAAAAATGATTATGTTTCTGAAAAGTCATGGAATTTTGCTGTGCGTAATGAAATTGTTATACTTGTCTTCCTTGGACAACCTTTCACGTAACACGAAAAATGCATTTGCAAATTCATTTTCTGAAGCTGTCGATGTAACGCAGCTCTAACATGCATTTATGCGTGATAGCATTTTGCTTACCATCATATACAGTTTTTCATTTTCAACCTATGCTTCTTCTCCCCCTTCATGTATGCCGGCTAGCTGAAATTGTGTTTGAATAGAGTTTTAATCTGTTTGGAAAAAATGCCGGGCAAGTGGGGCAAAGAAAAGAACATTTTAGTAATGGGTCCTTCAGAAAATTATTTAAAAGTTTGATAATTTTCTCCATAAAATACTGCGGGAACCCTATATAAACACCCCAAAAATATGTGGGGTGAGTAAATTCTGCTGAAATAAATAGGAAGCTGTTTTTTCATTTAGTCTCCAGATCTACTGTAAAGCCTTTATTTGGTGATGTTAAAGGAAAAAATGTGACAGAAAACTATCTTACAAAGACAAACATTTCAAACCCTAAAAGGAACAGACAAAAAGATGTTTAACAGTCCTGTAAAAAGTCACAAAATATGCATATTTTAGCTATTTTGGCAGTGTTATTAAACCTGTTTCACTGACAGCTGGTAGACATTGAAGGAATATTAATAAATATAATGTATGTACTCACAAAAGTCCTCACTCAGATATCATAAATCACACATGAACCCATAAATTAACAGCAAGCACAGTCACTGAATTCAACTCAGATTTTGTCAATAACCTTTGAAGTGTAATTTGATGAGCAAAGCTTATAGAAACTTTGGAGCATATGTCCGTACTAAATCTGCACCTCTCTGGTTTGTGATTTAGGGTGTGTGTTAGAACAAACACAAAAACTGTTCATTTATAAGATGTAAATAAATGTCTTAACATTTATCCCAAGCAACCCCACACACTTTCTCTTCTCTTCAAATGGGGCTGCTATCATTTTGTTGGGGTCAACCATTGGATTTATAATTACTTTAGAAAATAAGCTCTGTGGTAAACAAACATTTATGATACTTGCATTTTTGTTCAGCAAGATGATCTTCACAAATGAACACCACATTTAGGATTTTTGAGGCCTGAATGTGATTGTCAGAAGGAAAAAGCTGATGTTAGACTATTAATGAACTACACCACAGTTTCATAATGTAATGTTGCCACCACAACAAGGCTGTATAGCCGTGTTTGGCATGACTTTCTGTAGTCTCATTTAGCCACTTTTTAGCAAACATCTTTTTCAAGATGCATAAAAGCTTCAAAATTCACAGTGGAATATTAACTGATGTATTTTATGTCAGAATAAAATGCAAATGTCTTTTCAGCATGTGTTAACCACAGACCTTATTTCTAACCAAAGATCTATTCAAAAAAACCCAGTGACTTTGAGGCGAAGGAACTGGAGGTGCTAAAATGCTAACTCATTTCTTGGTTTTGGGACAAAGACTGAAGTTATTTGTCATTCAGTGCTGCAAAGTGTGCGACTCTCAATAGAACTCTTGATAAAATTATGTATAAGACAAGTGAGATGATTCACTTTTAGGATACTTGCATCATGAGCTCCAGGAAAAAAAAACAACACAATTAACCCTTTGAAACCTGGAGCAACATCACTTTTCTTGTGCTGCCTTCAGTTGTCTTTCACAAATATTTTATATATTTGAGCCATGAGCAAATTCATTTGATTGGAAAAAGGTAATGAGCAACTTGGTAAGAAATGTTCCACAAAATGCAAGAAAATTAGTAGGTTTAGAAAATGATTCTTAATTCTTCTTATGATTATCATATTTACATTTTTTAAATTATGTTACAGGATTAAAATTCTTTTAAGTTATCTTTCCAAGTGTTTGCTTTTTTTTCATTCTTTTCTTTTTCATCTGCTTTATTTTCAGGGTTATTTCCTTGTCCTTTTTTTAAAAAATAATTTCTTGCAAATTTTTGGGTCATTTCTTCTTTTGGTACACATTTCCTTCTTTCCATGTTTTTAAAAGAAATCAAGCAGATTTTCTTAGGTTTCAGAGGGTTAATTTTTTAACCCCTTTTTCTATGGGCTATAAAGTTAGATGTACAAGCCTGACTTTGCAGTTTTCTTGCCCTTGGCTATTGGGCAATCCTTGTTGAGCCCTGACATGACAAAATATTCTTGAACCCACAAACTGCTCTCAATATGGGATTGTGGGTAATAAAAGTGTTAGAAGCTTTAGACTAAAGTGCTGGATTTAACTATGCCTGAGTTATTAATTGGTCCTATAGGATAGAGCACAATTTCTACAACACATACACAGAGGACATACCCCAGTAATATTGCTTTATGACAGCTCAGAAAACACCCATCAGGACATGTTGACCTGCTCTCTCTCCCTCTGCATGGTGTACTGCTTCATGGCTCTTTTAGGAGGAATCAACGTGTTACTCAGTCCGACCTTCCTCTTCTTCACCTGCTGCCCTCCTGACTCTTCCTCTTTGATGTCCTGCCGGGGGTTCTGGGATCCTTCACCTGCATGTGACTGATCTGACACAGGTGTGTCTTCACTCACAGGTGTGTGGATGTCAGTCTGGAGGTCACTGTCATGAGCAAACTTGCATTTGATCCCAAACCTGCACCTTCCGTCTTTCCTGTAGGACACGCACATCCTCTTGCCTCCTATGTGGGAGGGTTTGGCGTGCATGGTGAGGGGGACGTGTTTCTGCAGGGCGCTCAGCTTCTGCTCTGCCTGAGCCTTGAACGGGTTGGCAAATACACTGCTGTCAGAGCAGGTGTGAAGAGGAGGAGGAGGCAGTTTACTGGAGGAGAGGGGGCCCAGAGAGGGAGCAGACACCCTGGACTGGCAAACTGAAGAGGACTCCGGTTTTTGGGTAAGTGGTATTAATGAAGACGTTTGTGTGTCCTCTTCCTCTGATTCTGACTCACTGGAGGCTGAGCCAGACTCCAGCAGGAAGTTTCGGCTCTTTTTCGCAGCCGATGCCTCATCACACACCTCCTTTACACAACTGGAAGATAGAAATGTGCACACGGAGAGACGGAAATGCCGCATGTAAACTAGAGTACAAGTATCTGACAGTCTGGTTTTTATGCTATATGTTTTTTAAGTGAACACTTACCCGACTCCATCCTTGTTTCCATCCTCTCCATCGCTGTCAGACTCAGAGGACACTCCATATCCGACCAGAGAGTTCATGACTTCAAAATCAGCCGAGGCTAAGCGAGCTAGCTCCTTAGCTTGTTATCAAAATCAAAACACGCTAATACTGTCCCTGGAAAGTAAGTAAGCACAGCAGACACTTGAATTCATTAAAGTAACACGGCAGGGAAATATTTAATCATCCCTATGTCCCCTTTAACGTCCAGGCTGAGGTCTAAATTACACACAGTCTATGGTCTAAACGCTAGCTGCTGTCATTAGCCGCTGCTCGGTGTTTACACTGTTTGCCTGCAGTGACCCCTGCAGGACAGGAGTGGTACTGCAACTTTCCCTCATCAGCAGCCCACAAACCACAAACAGCGACCCTGAGCTCAAAGGAACCAAAATTCACTTTATTTTCCATCTATAGGGATGTAATCAGTGTTGGGGAGGTTACTTTGAAAGCATAGATTTACAAGCTTCTTCACACTGAAAGAAGTTGAAATAAACTAAAGCAAAGCTAGGGAGCGATGTAATGTGCTCAACTAAGCTACGTTAAAAGACGATACAAAAACCTTAAATCTAGGCTACTTAAAAAAGTTGCATGGACAACCTAATCCTTTGAAACCCAACTAAACTGGCTTTACTTATTTCAAAAACATAACAAGAAGGTAATGAGAAACTTAAGAAGAAATGACCCCAAAAAAACAAGATATTAGTAGGCAAAAAAAGTATATTAAAAGAATATTAGCAAAATCAAAATACACTAAAGGGTTGTCAAAAACATACAAGGAAAAAAGCTTTTACAGTTCTGTAACTTAGTGTTAATTATATACTTAGAATTATAATACAGTTTTCTGGACATTTTAATACATAGTTTATCTTATTTTTAAAAAAGGAAAATTATGATTTTTCATGATTAAATAATTATATAACCTAGCAATGTGAAAGTGAGGTCAATCCAGATTTCAGGGGCTAATTGATTTTTTTTTTTTTTTGGCAAGATTGTCATATTCATCATCATCATTTAACAAATTTTGTAAAAGCAATGTTTTTTTAAAGTAATAATGAGGTATTATATTGGCATGCACTTCAAGATACTGTATAGTGACTTGTTCTTAACAAAAACAACAAAACGAACCTAAGCCACTGAGGGGCTGCTGCTACCTGCTGAGACTGATAATTGACGCCGTCTGCCTTCCGGGTCCAATGAATCCAACACTTCTTGTAATCATCCACATTTATTTATAAACGCTTGACACAATGCTCGATAATTGAACTGCACATACAAACAAAAGGGCTCACATATTTGCCACAACGCATAAATAAAGTCGACGACCACGATCCGACGTGACGTGACGTGACGTGACGGGTCAAAAACTGTTTGTTTTCTCATTCAGCAGCACACCTGCTGAGTAATTACGCCTTGCTCTATTTAATCATTCCTGCCCATTATTAGTGCAGAGCGCCACCTACTGTGGCTTCCAGACAAACAAAAAAAAATAAACACAAATACACATAACCCAAAAAATGGCTCTAATGACGCTGCTCCTAATTGTAAATGACAGCTGACATTACAATTACCTTCAAAATTTAATTACAGAGCCATTATCCCAATAACACACAAAAAAAAAATGTACCAAATAATACCCAATATTGTGCACCAACAACCTGGTTTGACTCAGAGGTCACCATAAAGTCAACACTAACAACTTGCAGCTTCCTGTAATAGGCACAGCTTTGTGACAGGTCTTTCCAAGATATTTGCCTTCGTCTGGAGACGCACAGAGCGTACTAGACCTTTCTTGTCGGGGAAAGTTTCCAAAACTCTGCCAAGAGGCCAGGATCCACGAGGAGCAGCAGAATCCATAACAACAACAATGTCTCCAGGAACAAAATTTCTAATTTTGATTCCATTTTTACGTTTGGAGCAAAGGGAGGTACTCCTGTACCCATCTTTTCCAAAACAACCGCAATATATTGGACTTGTCGCCATCTCCTTCACGCACATATCATCTTTGTTAAACAGTCCAGGTGATAAGACTGGTTTCCTTTCATCAGAGAATGGATTTGGAGTGAGTGGTTCAAGATCAGTTGGATCATCTGAAAGCTTAGTGAGGGGCGCCCATTCAAAATAGCCTCAACCTCAAGCACAAACGGTGTGGAGTCCATCATCATCCAGTGTTTGAAGATGTAATACAGAGGTGAGAACTTTCTTACCATACGAATGACACGCCCCAACACCACCATGATGTGATGCTGCAGGTGGATTATTAAAGTTCCACTGGATCCCATCTTGCAATAAGTCTCTCTGTATCTGGCCGATTTAAAGATGCAAGTGCTTCTCTCAGCTCTTTCTTTGGCTCCAACAAAGTTCGTATTCATTATCTGAGCGCATAGATGACACTTGTCCTCTTCGCTGATGAACCTCAGTAAGGCATTAATACATGCGCCAGTATCCAAGGATGGAGCTACTTCCAAATGAACAGCTCTGCTGGCCAAACAGGTAAAGATGACACCATAACGCTTACACAAACTCCTCGACCCCTTCACCTCCAAAGGCCCAAAGTAATCTACTCCCACATTCGTGAAGGAGGGAGATCAGAAGGAGCCTTTCCTTGGTAAGTCCGCCATCTTTTGCTCACCCAACTTCCCTTTGTATCGCCTGCAGAAGCTGCACTGTGATATGATTTTTTCTCACAGCTGAAGTGGCACTTGTTATCCAGAACTTCTTTCGTAATCTTGACAAGGTGTGATTTCTTCCACCATGGCCAACTTGTTGGTGTATGTGTCTGAATATGAGTGTGGAGATGTGTTGATCTTTTGACAAGATGAGTGGATGCTTTGTCTCTCTGGTAGAGCTGCCTTACTCAAACGGCTCCAACTCTTACAAGTCCATCCTCGAGACATGGGTCCAGTTTGTAAATAGAACTGTCTCTTGGCACAGATTTTCCAGCTGATAGGGCAGCAATCTCCACCTTGAACCTTTTCTGCTGACAATAGCTAATGATGGAAACTTCAGCATCCAAAAGATTCTCAGCTGACAAGATTTGACACATTGCTTTTTTTAGCCTTCCATCTCCAGTAACACATGTGACCCATCTGCATCCTTTCTGTTGAACTCAAGAGCATGCAATTCCTTTCTCTTTGACTCAATTGCAGAAGGATCCTCTTCCATTTGAGAAACCATGCAACTGCCACCTTAAGTTTCTTCCAATCTGAAAAGTATGATAGAAGCTGGTCTGTAGCATTAGAAGAGTTCTGAGGATGACTGTGTTTACCGTGGCATCCCTTTGACCTCTACATCATCAACTGAAAGTGTGGCTCTGTGATGTCTGCAGGCCAATCCTTTTCTGGGTCAAGAGAAACCTTTGGGCCTTCGATCCAGCTCCCACCATTCAGCAGATCTCCAACCTTCATACCTCTAGAGGCATAATCAGCAGGGGTTGTCTTTGGTATTGATGTACCTCCACTGAGAGACATGAGTTGAATCTCTGATGGTTGACACCGATTCGCCACAAATGTGTGGAAACGCCTGTCCTCATTTTTTATGCGTACTTAAGCACTGAAGTACTGTCCGTCCAGAAAGTTGACTGATCCAATGGCAGCTCCAATTCTGCTCTCAACATCTGATCAACTCGAACAGCTAGGACAGCAGCTGTAAGCTCCAGACGAGGAATAGTTATCTGTTTCAGGGGTAACTCTCGCTTCCCAACAAGAAGGAGACATGGACCTCGCCTTGCTGTTTTCTTTATTCTGAGGTAGGTGACAGTGCCAAAACCATCTTCACTGGCGCCTGAAAAGTTATGCAGCTGGCGCTTTAATGGCCTGTCCAAAGTGCTTGGGCTTGATACATCTCTCAACTTGAATGAAGACAACCCTTCAGATCCTCCAACCATCCTGTCCACTGATGGCTAATGTCTGCAGGTATGTTGTCATCCCATCCACAACGCTCCGACAGAGCTCTTGCAGCATAACCTTTGCTGACAGTGTCACTGGTGCAAGAAACCCCAAGGATCATAAACGGAACAGATTATCGACAACAATCTCTTCTGCTCTGGCGTGTTGCTCTTTCACCATCATTTTGAACTTGAACGCATCCGACTCACGCACCACTGTAGTCCAAGGGCTCTTCCACTGGAAGCTCATCTCTTTCCAGATCCAGCTCTTTCCAGTCTTTAGCTCTGTGTTCCTCTTCAATGTTTTGCAGCACTGTCCGGTTGTTACTGATCCACTTTTGTCAAAGTGAAACCTCCCTTTAGGCAGAGGTCACTGAGAGCTTTAACCATCACAACCGCTTTCCTCTTCTGAGGGCAGGCTCTTCAAACAGTCATCAACATAAAATTTCGCTTGACTGTTCTTCACCCACTTGATGAAAAGTGAGCTTGATTGTCTTCTGCTGTCTTCCTAAGTGCGTGAATCTGGCACAACTTGAGATGAGACGCACCAAACAAATGGACTGACATTCGATACTCCACAATCTCCTTGCTCACGCTACCATCAGACCACCACAAGAAGCTTAAGGAAGTCTTTGTCCTCTTCGCCACTTTAACCTGGTAGAACATAGACTGAATGTCTCCCATGAACGCTTACTGGCTCCTGCCTGAATCTGACGAGGACTCCTAGCAGCGAACTGGTCAGGTTCGGCCTTGAAGAAGCTGGCTGTTGAGTGAGGCCTTTAAACTCAGCTGAACAATCAAAGACAACACGCAATTACCCTTTCTGGATGACGACACTATGATGGGGAATATACCAACCTTTCCAATTTCTCCATCCAATTGATGTTGAGGCACTTTCTGCATAGCCTTTCCGATAACATCAGTGAAGAAGTTGGTGTATTCCTGGTGAAACAGTTCATCCTTTCTGAACTTCCCTTTAATCCAAACAACCTTTTGTTTGACCATTGAAAGATTATTAGAAGAGTAAGCTGTTCTTTTCTGAAGGGCATTTTTAAGCTGTAATGGCATCCTGAAACTGTGCTGACTCATCCATAATCTTTTTAAGAATCTGATGTCTTCCTCGACATCCCCTTTTCCTCTGTACTTCTTTCATTGAAGTCATGATTGTACTGGTTGTTCAACAACTCCTCCAGCTATACACAGAAATCCTATTGACGGTAGCCACTGAGAACCTTGCTTTAGGTTGGTTACCAGTGCCTCCATCACGAAGGGGACCATTAACAACCCAACCAAGTACAGTTCTTACTGCATAATGGCCATTCCCTTTGGCTGTTGACAACTTCCCAGGGTTCCAATACCTTAGGGACGCTGGTACCAATCAACATGTCAACATTGGCGCTCTATGCAGGGATGACTGCTAGAGAGGTACGGCCACTTTGCCAATTCTTCCTGTGACAATGTTGTTAGGGGTCACAGGCATTTTTCTTTGTGTGAGAACTTGAAGATCGTAAAAGTGGTTACTGTCAAGGCCAGCCACCTCCAAACCATTCAAAGCGTGAGGATAAATAACTTTTTCATGCCCCATGGTGCTAAAAGGAAATTGGTTCTTCTTCCATCAATGTTCAACCTTGCATCAGGTGCTCTGAACAAAACGTAGCTGTACTGCCGATCCAGAAATGCATAGGTTTGTATTATTTTGTCTCCCTTGATGGATTTAACCTGATTGGCAGAATGGACAAATGCTATCCTCCTTCCGCCCCTGTGTGACCACAAGTTTCTGAAAAGGTGGTTTAACATTAACTGTTTCTTTAGAGTGTTCACCTTCTGTGCTGGTTCTTAGCCTTTCAGAAATATGAAGCACAGTAGGATGATTGCGCCACACTCTTTGCAAGTCAGACGCCTGTCTAATCCTTACTCATGTGTCCACTACACAAGCAGCCAAACACATCCTCTTTTCCTTTAGAAAAGTAATTTTGTCCCGATGTTTCTTTCTTTTCAGCTTTGACATTCTCTCCAATGTGTGCGATCGGGAACAACAGACGATGCTTTCTCAGACCTTTCCATTGAGTCTTGCCTCTGTGGGTCTGAGGTGAACCTTCTGCTGTATCCACAACAGTAACGGTAGTGGCAAAGCTGTTACCTCTGACTCTGCTAAATTTGGGCTGAGACTTGAACTTGCTTACACTCCTTGATGTAGGTGAAACACTTGTGTCCTGGATGTCCCCAAAGAGTGGATCAGAAATGATCTTAACTTGACGCTCAAGGAAAGAAACAAGGTCTTTAAAGCTAGCTCTTCGATTGCACCTCTCCAAGATTTCATGTGCATTTGTCCTCCATTTCTCCCTATATTTAAATGGCAATCTTTGTCATAATTGTTTCATGTTAGTTGGCATGTCTAGTTCTTGCATGTAGTGAAGCTCCTCCATCACGCTGCAACAACCACGCAAAACAGAGAAAAGCCTGAAGTGATTTCTACATCTTCTGATTTCACTGTAGGCCAAGCCAGAGCCTTCTCTATGTAAGCTGCAGCAATCCTGTATTCATTTCCAGTGTTCACGAGAAGTTCTTTAGCCAGTTGATAGCCTCTATCCGGAATCATATGCTGACAGCTCCTCACCAATTCTCTAGGCTGACCCTTTGTAAACTGTTCCAAAAATAAAGACAGTCAGCTTTGTTAGCTTTTGCTTCCACTCCATGCTCAAAAGCTCTGATGAAGTTTCTGTACTGGAGAGGATCACCGTCAATACAGGGAATGTCTCGAGATGGTAAGGTAGTAGGCGTGTTGTTGAACAAGAGCTGCTGTTATTTCATTCTGTTTATGCATTATGGTGCATAGATCTCCATGCATTTGTGCAGAAAGCAATCAAGCGCCTGCTCAACTGATGCAGTCTGCTCATTATTTACTGGCAAATGAAGAATCTGATGTTGTGCATCTCTCACATTGTGTTGTTCCATTCGCTTTCTGTTGTTTTCCTGTGTGCCTCCTGCTCCTGATCCAGGGATGTACCTGCCCTTTTTCCACAGTGTGTGTGTTCTGTGCACTTGAGTCCTTATGAAGTGCTGGGAAATCGGGTTTGCAACATTGCAGTCCCTGTCCAAGGTTCTATGACTTTGCTGCAGGATTGAGTTCTTTGAAAGTTGTGTTTTGTTCCTTTTCCTTTGTAGATATGAATTCATTCCATTGGATGCTTGAGATTATGCGTGAACATTCTGAAACAGTTTCCAAAATTGCTAGCTTTGCTGTGGATGCAGCAATTTCAGCATCAAGCTCAAGCTGCTCTCTTTGTCTCCTTAGTTCTGCTTCTTGCTTCTCCAAAGCATGTTTTTTCTTTAACGCTGCAGATCGAGCAAGAAGGGCAAGCCTTTCTGCCTCGATTTTAATGCGAGTAGAAGCTGTTGTGTGACCACTTTTGTTGCTGCTTTACCACTGCATATGCTTTTTGGTGAGAACGCTTACTGGCAACATTTGATATACTATCATCAGGATGAACATCATCAACCACATCACCACCATTTTCATTATTTCTCAACCACTGTTTAACATCACAATGAAACCATTTTCAACCAACATTTTGCAGCAAACCACACATTCTGTTTCTCACTTTCTTCAGTGGACATTAAAGGCACCAGAGAATCATGAGCAATTTTGCTTCTTCACACAAACAAATAATTTTTTCCAGTGCACCTTTAACTCTGCAACATTAATTTCAAGCATATGATCTTCAGTTACCTTTCTTAAATTTTTTTACCTTGTGTAGTTTATCTTTTCACATTTTGCAACCTTTCACATTTTTCAACATAAGCCTTGTAGGGTCAATTTAACAGTTCTTTTTTTACCTTTACCCAACAGTGCTTCATTTGAATTTCCCACTTCACTAGAAGCAGTGACAGTCATTTGAGCAAACCGGATCATCAGATTTACCGCCCATCATGTCTTTTTTTTTTTTTTTTTTAATGTTCCATAATAAAATCCAATATGCACTGGGATGAGAAAGGTTCGCTTTTTATGACGCGATCGTTATTGTTATTTTTAGCACCAATGCATTGGGATTACGCTGCAAAGTCGTGGTGCACACTTAATTTATTTTTTATTATGGCCATAAGCTGGTAGCGCCACTGCTCATACCTTAATGCAAGCGGCGCCAGAAGATGGACCGCCGGGCGGTAGCGGATGAATCAGCTGATGATGATCGGTGTCACCGGGAAACACAGCTGTTGTTGGCGCTCTTCCATGCGCTCGACCGGCGTTAGTCTTCCGGTTAGCTCCGGCGTTAGCTCCAGCTATTTTGCTCTCCGTGGCGGTAGCCTTTCCGCGACTAACTAGACTAACTGAAGCGAAGTTTTTTGACTTAAATATAGTGACTTGTTCTTAACAAAAACAACAAAACGAACCTAAGCCACTGAGGGGCTGCTGCTACCTGCTGAGACTGATAATTGACGCGTCCGTCGTCTTCCGGGTCCAATGAATCCAACACTTCTTGTAATCATCCACATTTATTTATAAACGCTCTTGACACAATGCGCCGATAATTGAACTGCACATACAAACAAAAGGGCTAACATATTTGCCACGACGCATAAATAAAGTCGACAACCACGATCCCGACGTGACGTGACGGACGGTCAAAAACTGTTTGTTTCCTCATTCAGCAGCACAATCAGCTGAGTAATTACGCCTTGTCTATTTAATCATTCCTGCCCACACAGTGCAGAGCGCCACCTACTGTGGCTTCCAGACAAACAAAAAAAAATAAACACAAATACACATAACCCAAAAAATGGCTCTAACATACTGTGTAAATGGAATCATTCAAGTCAACTTTAAAATATACATTCTCAAATTATAGATCACATTTGTCTCAAATGGCTTGGCAGTCTGCAGCATACTCTTTATTCCTATACTTAAGTTGCAAGGTGTTTTAATAACATATATTTTCCAATATCATTAAATGGCTGTTACATGAATTGGCTACTGTGGTTTAAAAGAAAGTGTGTCAAGTTAATATGACGTTTTGACAGTTACCTTTGTAACACTTTACCTATTAACTGGCTTTAGTTTATTGTTATCTGACACCATATCCATCTCCAAAAGATATTACATTTCTGTATTAGTTGTTTTTTCTTTATGTGTATGTGTTTGGTTGGTTGTTTAAAGTCCTCAGAATACCTTACAGATTAGTCCACTGACTCCAAACATTTCTCTCGCAGCATATCAGTATTGTCCCTTAGTGGAATTCATAAACTCTATAATTCATAATTTGTTTAAAACAAGTTTAAATGACAAATTCCAAATGGAAAATTGTCCAAACGGATATGCTAACTTGTCAAACACAGGTTATAACTAATAGCCATATTTATAGAGGCTGTGTTTCATTTATGACTGTGGCAGTGCTCTGGCATTGTGACTGCTGGCTCCCTGACACAGCTTCCTGGCAGTCTAAATGGAACAAACCCACCATACACCTGTTGCTTCTCTGCTGTGGCAAGTAAAAATGTCTGTATGAGCTGCTCCCTTTTGCAGACCTCTTATGTTTACTGCACAGTTCTGATATTACACTGAGATGTATTTTGATGAAGAGAATTGACCTAGAGAGGTCAAACCAACATAACAGTCTTGGTATTGGTAGTTCTTTTTTGATGGTGTGTTAGAGTATTACCAGGTTTTATAGCGCCACACTATAAAAAGGTCCATTACAAGTAAAAGTCCTGCATTAAAAATAGTGCTATCAAACACAATCGTTTAGACTTGCCCCTGTCCAGTGCTTTTTTTCCCCAATTTTTTAAAATCATTTTTTTACATAAATACTTACATAGTAATACAACAACTGTGCGTTACACTAGAGCATCTGCATCAGGGAAAAAGAAAAAGAAACCATCAAAAAAAATCCCACAAACCCTCCCAACATCCACCCTCCCGGCTTCCCCTGTGGGTTTATGGCCACAAACACAAAAAACAAAAAACATTATAGAAAAAGATTTTTTTTTAAATTAATAAGAAAAATTATGTTTAAAAATTAAAAACAAACCTTTGAACTCTGAGCAAATTGATTTGATTTCTATCAAAAACACTAAAAAAGGGCAATTATCAACTCTATTATGTTTCACAAATTCCAAAAAATTAGTAGATTTATGACATTATTCTTTAAAAAAAAGAAAAGCTAGGAAAATATCACAGGAAAAAAGATAAAAACTAGAGGAAAACTATATTTATAATGATCATAATTACATATTTAAAGTTAGGTTACCAAATTATTCTTTCTTTAAGCAATTTTTTAAAACTTTTTTTCTTTTCTTTTAACTAATTTTTAGGTTATTTCCTTATACATTTTGCCAGTTTCAAGCTAATTTTTGGGTAATTTCTTTTATCGTTGCTAATTGCCTTCGTCCTATGTTTTCAGAAAGAGACAAGTCAATTTGCTTATGGGTTTCAAAGGGTTGACAAGGAACTGTACTTAATTTATCAGAGTGGGGGGAGGGGGTGGCTGGCGTGTGACTTATATATACTATACTTACTTATATATGTGTGTGTGTGTGTGTATACATAAGCAAAAGACAAAGCAAAGTATAGATATACAGTATAAATATAAAGAGCATGGATATGTCCATACATAAGTTAATGTGTAGATTATAAATATAACCTGAGGTGGAAGTACTGCAAGTTTGCTGTTGTATTGTGGGTGGTAGGTGATGGAGGAAAACATAACTTTCTTACCTGTGCTTAAAAAATGATAGGAAGTGCCTCCCTCATTTTGCACCACCCCCTCCCCTCTGATAAATAACTAACAGTCCCTAAGAATTTTAGTACTGTTTAACCTTTAGGGCCAGCTTTAATATTACATACACTCACAATGCTCTGTGCACAAAATGCACTTTTCAAAATCAAGCTTTAGAAAAGAAAATATAATACATTAATATGATTTTCCACTTTTTCCACATTTTCCAAATCTGGTATAAATAAAAATGACAGGTGGAAAATAGTGAAAATAACAAATTCCAAGGCAAAAGCCCAGAATGACACCCAGAAATATTACAATGCATGTTTTATGCTTTGATGGCTGTGGGATCAAAAGTTGCAGTTTGAATTGAGTTTCAATGGCGCATTTTTGAATTTGAAAGTCTAAATGTAACAATTTAGTTCCCACAGTGTAATTTAGACTTACTGTAGGAGTAGAGCTGGAAATTCCAAGATTAAACAAAAATACACAATCTTGCCAAAATATATGCCGTGTGCATAAACACAGCCAAAAATCTATTTAAAAAAAAAAAAAACAAAAAAAAAAACAAGGAATGAAAGTGCCTTTAATGCACCTATCAGTCCTTAAGGGTTAAATAAAGCGGAGATAGCTCAACATTTTAAGAGCCCAGTACTGCAGTGGGCCTTTCTTCTGGTATTTCCGGTGTCGTTTTAAAGTCTTTGGCTGTGCTCTCATAAGAGGGAACAGTCCAGGCAACATCTTGTTAGATTTAGTTACTTTTGTCAGTACCAGTAAATCAGATAAGCTCCTCATGAATACGTTGATGAGCTCCTCCCTCCGCGGCTGGCTCTCCGCCCCCGCTCGTCCCGTTAAATTCCTCCTGCCTGGCATCAGGTTCCCGGGGGAAAGGGCGGAGAGTTGGCCGCCGACTTTGTAACATAACCCCCAAACAGTGAGCGGACAAACTGGGAAACTCGTTTTACCGAAACCGAAGAGACGACAAGCGGCTCCGGCTCTAATTAACGGAAGGAGCAGTGAAGTGAACCGTGACCGGGAATCCGGTGTTGTCGGGATGAGGGAGGCGGGTACTATATAAAGGGGGGGCTTGTCGCTCTTGTGCTACAAGTGCGCGTGTGTTTGAGTTGTTCCCGGTAGAGACAGCAGGAGGTCCAATGGCAGCCAGGCGGACTAGAGCCATGACCGGCTCGGATCTGAGCAGGAGCTCGGTGGCCCGGGCCACTGCTATAGCGGAGCAGCTCCGGTATGAGTGCTCCATCTTACTGGAACTTTATGTAAGTGAATGTTTCCACAGGATACAACCTGCCAGCACAACACAGAAAGAGACAGAGAGAGAGCGTGTGTGTGTGTGTGTGTGTGTGTGTGTGTGTGTGAGTGTGTGTGTGTGTGAGAGAGAGAGAGAGCATGTGTGTGTGTGTGAGAGAGAGAGAGAGAGAAAGAAAGAGAAGGAGTGAGAACTAGGCCAAGGTTAAATGGAAAAATAATAGATTTTGTGTGTGTGTGTGTGTGTGTGTGTGTGTGTGTGTGTGTGTGTGTGTGTCATGTGTCTTCTGCCTGTAACTTTGTGTGTGCATGCATATAACTAAAGAAAAAGTACATGGACAAAGAACCATGAAAGGGATGCGTGCAAGAACAAGATAAGAAGGAGTAAGTGTGTGTAGGCCTCTATTTGTGTGTTTGTGTGTGTGTGTGTGTGTGTGTGTGTGTGTGTGTGTAAGTGAAAGAAATGATGTCTAGGACAGCAGGGGGTAGGAATGCAGAGTGTAGGGGGTGCACTCAGTTGGTATGACAGAGGTGGGCGTTTTTCTGGCACATGCTCCTCGATGCCTGGGCTTGAAGCCTTCATCTCCTCTCCACAAGCCCGCGTCTCTTTTGCCTATAGGTGTGAGAGCTACCGGTTATTAAAACTCGTTGGTTTCCTGCCAGCTCGCTGCCTCATCCCTCCTTTCATGTGTCTCGCTAGGAGCGAGGGAGCGGCCTGGCATATAACTCCATCAACTCCTTTCCCAGAATTTGACCCTTCTCTTCCTCTACCCTTCATGCCTGCTTCATTTTTTTCTTCTCTCACACAGTTTTTGTATTTGCTGACTTTGCAGGCACAGTTTGTGGAGATAGCGCAACATTCCGGGGAACGCACCATGAAGTGATTAGATATGTCTTGGCCTGTCATACAGAAATTTATGTATGTTTGTGTCTCCTGTGTTTTCTCTCCTTGGCTCGGAGCTATTGTCTCTGAAATAGGATTTGGCTGAGTCTTTTGGCACATTGATCGTACACACTGTAAAAAGAAACCACGTGTTTTAAACTTAAAAACAATTCCAAAAAAACTGAGGTTTGCTGAATTTAAAAAAGACAAGTTGAAGTAAATTTTTTTAATGATTCAACATGTTTTCTCTAATTCAGTCAAGTTAAAAATTTAAATCAGCCCAGACGGTAACTTTTTTATCTAGCGATGCGCGATAATATCGGCATGTCTCGGTATCGGCAGATATTGGCTTTATTATGAAATATTGAAATTTGCCAACATGCTCATTTCTGCACATAAGACAAACCAATATATATATATATATATAAAGTAACAAGCAACAAGTTCACAGATTTTTCTTATTTTGCCCAATAAATGAATGTTACATACATTGAAAAACATATTTTATGTCACCATCTGCTGGTGAGCCTTTATGACAAGATTATGCATAATTTTTACTTGATGATCACTAAAATTAGAAAGTGGATATATATCAATATCATTATCGGTTATTGGGCAGATGAGTTTTTTATATCGGCAAAAAAATTCAATATCGTGTATCCCTAGTCAAAAGAAATTGTTTCTTTTTATAGTGCATGAATCCAAAACAGACTGAATATTTTCAGCCACAGTATTATCTCTTCCAGGTGGGCCTTCCCCTTGATATTCAGCGGGTGAGAAAACACTTATTTGCAACATCCGTTAGATATCTCTTAAATCATTTTCAGAGTCTACCACTTATCATCATTCACAGTGATCCAGGAGAATATTGTCACTGAGTTGTCCATAACTGCCTCAATCACATTTCCTCTGCAGTCTAAGCAATAAACATCAACTTCCTGCCAGAATCTCCGAGCGTAGGCTACAGGTCACATTAGGCCACTCTGTCACTTCGGTACTAGCTTTGCACGCAGGGTTCAACATTAACGCCTCAGTACAATGTCACGAGAAGGCCTCTGGGAGTCACAACTCGCTCATGTACCAAAGCCGATGCCAGCTATAATCACGCCTGTGAAGTGGCACGTCAGCATCATGAGACAGATCTTAATGTCAGATCAGAATGTGGCTCTGAGAGGACTTACAAAGGTGCTATCTTTGCTATATGCTGCTTATCAAAGGTAAAGATTCAGTATGGACTTCATTTTAATGTTAGGGAATAATTTGATGTTCTGGGAAATAGGCCTATTCAAATTTCTGCAGTTACATGAGAAGATCAATACCACTCTCATGTCTGTACGGTTGCTTAAATATGAAGTCACTGCTAGCTACTGGTTACCTTAGCTTAGCTTAGCTGATGACACTCAGCTCTTCCTCTCCTTTCCACCTGATGACAGAACGGTCTCAGCTCAGATATCAGCGTGTCTGGCTGATATCTCCACATGGATGAAGGAACGCCACCTTCAGCTAAATCTGTCTAAGACCGAACTCATGGTCTTTCCAGCTTGTCCATCTGTTCAGCCTCGGATCAGTGTCCAACTTGACTCGAGCTTACTTGTGCCCACAAACTCAGCCAGAAACCTGGGTGTCATAATTGATGACCAGCTGACCTTTAAGGTTCATGTGGCCTCAGTTTCTTGGTCTTGCCGTTATGCCCTCTACAACATCAGGAAGATCAGACCCTTCCTGACCCAACAGGCCACACAGCTTCTGGTTCAGGCTCTTGTGATCTCACGCATTGACTACTGCAACTCTCTTCTGGCAGGCCTCCCTGCATGCTCATTCAAACCTCTTCAGATGATCCAGAATGCAGCAGCACGTCTGGTCTTCAACCAGCCCAAAAGAGCACATGTCACCCCGCTGCTAATTTCTCTTCACTGGCTTCCAGTGGCAGCCAGAATCAAATTCAAAGCACTTCTCTTGGCTTACAAAACAATCACAAGAACTGCTCCAGCCTACCTGGAATCCCTGATGCAGGTCTACTCTCCTTCTCGCCCACTACGCTCTGCATGCGAAAGACGCCTGGTGCTTCCAGCCCAGCACGGCTCTAAATCTCTAGCCAGACTCTTCTCTTCTGTTGTTCCCAAATGGTGGAACAAACTTCCAAACTCTGTGCGTTCTGCTGAGTCCCTTTCTACTTTTAAGAGACAATTGAAAATTAATTTGTTCCGAGAACACCTAGGCACTTAACCTGACTCTTCTCCGCTTTGCCCTTTGGGGTAAATTAAGTCAGAAGGTCCAAAACCCAGCACCTAATGATTATCTAGCACTGACAAAGTTGTGTGATGTTGTATGTTGACTGTCATCGTAAGTAGTGATACTGAGATTGAGATTGTTGAATCTCAGATGCTGAGATCGCTACCGGTTATTACTTGGTTTTTAAAAAAAAAAAAAAAGGGGGCGGCTGTGCGGCACTTCTTCTGCCACTAGACGGCAATACCTGTGACCAATCACACCTGAAGCACTTTTTGCACTTACTAAGGGTTTTTTCCTAAATTCTAAGTCTAAATTCTTGCTTGTGTTGTACGTCGCTTTGGATAAAAGCGTCTGCTAAATGAAATTGTAGAATTGTAGAATTGTAGAATTAAAGACTGGAAACAGAGGGAAACAGCTAGCCTGTCCTGAGATACAAAAACATTTGCCTATACTAGCAACTCAACCCAATCACAAAACACCAAAATAAAATGTTGGCATTGTAAATTTCTGACAAACATGGATACATCACATTTGTACATTATTGTGTATCAAATATGTTGAAACTTAACATTGAAACTTTATGTTTCAACAGTGCAATCGTTACATATGGTTAGGTTTAGGCACAAAAATGGTTGGTTGTGATGGTTATGATTAGGAAAAGATCATATTTTGCCTCAAAATGCCTGGTTTGGGGGGCACAGTCTCACCTGGAATTACAGCGATGTCTCTTGAAAAAAGCCCTTTTCCCTGCACTATCCCAGCATGAAATGCAGTGATGGCTCAGTAAAAAACAATTACTTTTTGTCACACTTTCTATGCTGGAAAACCAGCAAGAGACTGGTAAAAAAAACACCTATGTTTGGTGGCCAAAAAGCCACTGGAAGAACAGCAAAATCCCTGTTGCTTTTGTTGTTTGTTGGTCTCGAACAGTAGTATGCAGCTTGAGTTCTTAATGGGTGATTTGATTTGAATGATTTGAAGCCACATCACATAAAATACTGAGCCCATGCCCGAACAAACCTGACCCCCCCCCCCCAAAAGCCTTAGTCAGCTTCTGACACCGAGGACACACCCGCTGTGTGTGTTTCCTTTTAACCATCCATTTTGCTGGTCTAAACGTTTGCTTCCATTGCCTCTACAGCAGCTGCTCCTCTTATCCATCAGTCTGATCTGATCTGATCAGCTATGACTGGATCGGCAGATCATTTATAGACCTTGCAACTCAGAAAGAAGTCATAATGAGTTTGCATTCATTCACAGATCTGCAAAATGTCTGAATTAAGAAAGGGGACACAAAATACTAAAAAAAAAGAAGGACACATACACCAACACCCACAACAATGTTTACTTTTACAAGGAAGTCCTGTTATTGTACAGCAGTTTTTTTCATTCATTATGGTATTGTATGTTTTTTTTCTCTTTGTTTCTGTGGTTCTTCTGTGTTGATTTAATCTGCTTATTTTAACCAACGTGTTGACTTAATAAAATCTTCCTGGAGTCGGGCCAAACACAAATCCCCTCTCTTCAAAGGCGGACCTTTTTCTGTGTTGGGTGTCATTTATTGTTTGAGGCGATCTGAATGAGCCTGAACAAATTCCTTTTGCATTAGGAGAAAAGCCCTGTTGTCTCATAACAATGATCTCGAATATAGTGCCAAATATCTGTCAGAAGTGACGTCAGAGTAGTTAGTACTTGAAAGAAAGCATTCTTCAATCTTCCACTTGTGTACATCACTTTCCAACCCCTCCTCTTTTTACTTTTTTTTGTTTTAATGTTTTCCCGAATCTCACTTTTGTTCTTTATTTTCACCCTCTTTGTTTTCTGTCTTTCCCCCTAAAGAAAAACAGGGAGAGTTTCATCGCAGATGTGACGGTGACCGACGGTCGCCTGGTGTCCGTGCCTCCTCCTTCCTCCCAGCTGGACACCAGGGACAAGCTCTGGCGTCTCCACTCTGCTCTGCTACAGTGCCGTAGTTTGCTGGAGCGAGCCATCGCCAAAGAGGAAGAGGAGCTAGGCGGCGGGAAGAAGGGGGATTATGAGACTCAGAGGAAGATGGTGAAGGACAGGCTGTCGCTTCTCTTGATAACCACTGGAGAACTCCTCAAAACTGCTGACGGCACAGCAGTTCTGACTCCTAGCTCGGAGGGATTAGAGGTAGGTGTCTATGTCAGCAGAGGTGTTACGATGGTGAAAGTAGGTTTGGGTGGTATCACAATATTACAGTACACCAAGAAATCCTGAATGTATGTTTTTCAATACCGTCATAAATACATGCACTCCTCTTTCTATTAAAGTAATTGTATGTAGAGCACAGCATGCACCACTTCAGAGTTTAGTCTCAGGTGTCTGCTGGTGTAACACTTAGTGGTGGAGGGAGAAGTTACAGGACTGAAAACAGCCAGCAGCCAGCAACAGCAGAGAGAGGCAGTGGGAAATAATGGCATGTTTTTTACATCTAACTTGATGAATTAAGGATTTATTCTGACCAAATTGGAGCAGGTGAACAGTGGATTTACTAACTAGATTACTAGCAGGAGTAACCAAGACGGTTTGGGTGAGTTTGATTATGTTTCTGTCAAGTTTGAATGAAGTTTTTCTTTGTAATGAGTTAACAAGGCAATTAATTCTCATCAGCTAAAAGGTGTACAGTTGTATTTCGCTGTTTAACCCCTTGAAACCTGAGCAAATAGGTTTGATTTCTTTCAAACTGGAAGAAGGCAATAAGCAACAAAAGAAGGAATTATCTGAAAATTGGCAAAAAGAATTGTGAAAAATTGAAAGACAGAAAAAAACTACCTTAAAATTCGTTTTAAAAAAGTCTTTTAAAAAAACAAAGGAATGACATGAAAAAAGTGCTTGGAAATTATGATAATTTTGTATCATAATTTTATCTGTAATTATGATCATTATGAATATAGTTTTCCCAATGCTTTTTTTCCCTAGACATTTTTCTCTAATAATTTTAAAATCATTTTCTCAATCTACTAATTTCTTGCTATTTGTGGAACATTGGTTATTGCCTTTTTTCCCATTTTTAAAAGAAATCGCACCAGTTTGCTCAGAGTTCGAAGGTTACATACTTGTGAAAGGTGTCTGAAAGCAGCACAAGACTATTACTTTTGTATTTATTTATCTGAAAAGCTGAAAGTAAGTAGTGCATTCACTGTAGTGGCGCATACTTATATGTCATATACTGTATACCTGGGTGAAATTTTCGGGAAGGTATGAAATATTACATACTGCCCAAGCCTAGGTGAAAGTGCTGGAGAGATATTTAAGGTGATCTTCCCCCTTTCTTATTGGCAGTTAGACAGTCCCAGCATCCTGTTTGAGCTGAAGCTTTGGGTGTATCGGGTCTTCAGAGAGGTGGACTACTGGACCAAGACAGCTGTCACCACGTTGCAAGCCCTGCCCACGGTGACGGACAAGGAGCGAGTGAGGACCGCGAGAGTCAGGAGCACGAGGAGCGCTCGGAGATGAGACAGAGGCGTGAGGAATGTGTGTGGGCGACAAGGACTAATGACAGAGAAAAGAGGTTAGGGAGAGACAGAAAGAGGTGAGTGAAAGAATCAGAAGATGAAGCAAGGTGTTCAGATGGGGGGCCAAAGAAAGAGGCAAACATAGAAGGTGTGAAAGAGAAAGATGAGTGAAAATAGCCAGCCGAGAGCAAGACAGAGAGATGAGAAAGTGCTGGGTTATGTTCGGGGCATGAAGCCCTCTTTCCATGAACAGAGGCCTTAGACAGAGAGGGAACAAGAGATTAACCATGTTTATTATTTCTTGAAACAAGTTTATTTTAAGTATGATAGAGTCTAACACAACTTTATATTTATTGTTTACCTTAAAAGAGTGAAGATACACTTCTATTTCTTTCTTTCACATTTTGGGGTTGAGGAAACATAACATTATTAACTGCAATTCAAAATGCACACAAATGTTTGTTCACCTGCTTACATCAACATCTCACAGTGCGGTTTCCCTCATGCATGCATTCCTTTAACACCGCTGAAGTTGTTATTTAAGATATACTGCCAGGAGGAAGCGGCAAGGGGCACATTCAGATGAAAATGAGAACATTTAAATTCATGCCATCACCACTCTGTAGCTCTGACTTGTGTAGTTTTGAATATGGTGGCTGTAAATCATTCCACGTGTGTTATTACCTGGGGATGGAAAGTGTCTGAAGCAGAGGAACAATATATGTAACAGCACCCTCTGGTGTTTACATAGATGTACTTCTTCTTTCTTTCTTTCTTGACTTTCCTCAGTCGCGCTTATGACCAATCTTCCTTTATTCTTTTTTTGGTTTTGTTATGTTTTTAGGGCACTTTATTAGCAATGGCATCATGTGACAGGGTTCAGGAAGTAGCAAATATGCTGCAACTGCAACATCAGTAGTCCAAAATGCTGGGCATGCAAATGGACACATAAGCAGGGAGTGGAGTGGAAATCCAATGTAAATAGTGGAAGTCTGTAGACTTAAGTGATGAAAGAATATTTTCGTGACAATCTCGGTCTACTTTCTTATGTTTGTGATTCTGATTTTAATTGTTTAAAATAACAGAAAAAAGATGCATTTTTTTCCCATTAATTTAGAGAAATGTAAAAATGTACATAGAACCAAGTTTTAAATGCAGAACTTTTGTTTTTTATCCCATTTTTTTTACAGGTATAAGTTTAAGATCTAAGACATTTTTGATGCACTTTCTCTCTCTCTCTCTCTCTCTCTGTCTCTCTCTCTCTATATATATATACTGTGTATATATACAGATAGATAAAATATTGGTCACAAATTTCTTAAAATCCATGTTAGAGAGCACTTCTCATTTCAAGATAATCCCTCAACCTGACAGGTGTGACATATCAAGATGCGGATTAAACAGCATCAATATTACACAGGTGTACCTTGGCATTGTCACAATATAAGGACACTCTAAAATGTTCAGTTTGAAGACAACACAATGCCACAAATGTGCAGGCTGCAGGAATGTCACCAGAGTTGTTGCCCTCTGAACTCAATTTTTATTTCACTTTCATAAGACATCTCCAATATTGTTTCCATTATTTTGGCAGTACATCCAACCAACTTCACAACCACTAGACTCCATGCAGGAGCACCAGCTTAGTACCTCCACATCTAGTGTTTTAACCTGCGAGATTGTCTGAGAGCAGCCACCAGCTGAGAAGGCTTTCTTTCCAAAGTGTCTCAGGGAAGTTCATCTGCATGCTCATCACCCTCACGAGGGTCTTGACCTGAGAGAAGTTTCTCATCATGATTTTGAGACCAGTTGGATGTACTGCCAAATTAAGGGAAATTACATTGGAGATGGTTAATGGGAGTGAAATGAGCAATCAGTTCATGAACAATAGCTCTGGTGGACATTGCACATTTTAGAGTGGTGTGATGCTGTTTAATCAGTATCTTGAAATGCTAGACCTGTTATGGGGATAAATTATGTTGGAAAAGGACAAGCTCTTACTAACATGGATTTTAAAGTTTGTGACCAAAATTTGTAAGAAAATTTGTTGAGTGCATAAAAAAGTCTTAGATCTTTACCTAGCAAAAACAAAAGTGTTTGTTAACATTTTTGTTCTGTCAAACAACCGATTATCTATCCATTGGGCAGCTGCAGCTTGAATTGCATCTGCAATAATCAACTTATAGCTGAAAAGGTCACTTGTAGTAGATTGGTTTAATTGTGATAAGAGAAAAATTAATCAAAAATAGCCCTCAACATGTAACCCTGTCAGTCTAACTTGGGCTGTGATAACCAATTAAATTTGCATTAGTCATAGACTCAGACTGTCTTCGATGATGCATGAACCTTCGGAGTAAGAAAAAGAGAAGAGACTGTAAATTGGATTGAAGCTGACATTTAAAAGTCTAGACAACCAATAAGATCCATGATCACGTGGAGGATGAAGCAGCAGAGAGGTGCATGTTGAAAGAAAATGTATATCAGGAGCTCATATGAAGGCCCTGACACACCAAGCCAACATTTGGCGGTCGGTCAGTGTTTGGTTGTCGGTGAGCGTCAGTGAGCGTCTGTCGCTGTAGTCGTTGCGGTGTTTCCCGCATTGTTGGCCCTCATCACCCCTTGTTGGCTTTTTTTCCAGCAGATACAGCATGTTGATTCAAGGAAAGTGAAGTAAGAGCTAAAGTCAAGAGGGCATGAGATTTAAACAAAGTTATATAAGGTAAGATTCTTTTTCTTTAGCCATTGAGCTCTTTGGCAGAAATGTTTCTTGTTGGTTTGTGTTGTTGTTTTCTGGCACATGGTAAAAAAGGTTTGTACTTTTACCATTGGATTGTGTTGTTAATGTGCTAACTGGTTAACTAGCATCAAGACGATCTTCCAGTTTCCATTTTTGGGTGACTAACATAGATGACTGCCATCTGCTGGTATGGAGAGTTGTTTCCTCTCACGCAGGCACAGAACGTACATGCTGGTAAGCTATAGGTTCTAGTCTTCTAGTCAGTGTGTTCATGTGAAACTTTTTGGTGGAGACACAGCGTGAGACAATGTAACATCTCACTTTTGTCACCACTAGTTCTTTGATGGCAGTTTGGCGTGTCTGGCCCTTTACAGTTCCACTTATGTCACTGTTTAATTCAAGGATTGGAGATTTTATTTAGTTTATATGTGCCATGTCACATGCTGTATTTAGGCCTAGTATTTGTAGGTCAATAAACTGTTGGTAGGTGCACTGGAAGTGTGTGAGATTTGAGAGATACAGGGTACTCCATACTCTTTTCATGATTTAGAAAAATGAATGTTGTTACTGGAAGGCAATAGTGTGCAAACCTGAAGAAAATAAGAACTGCTGTGCACTAA
Source organism: Plectropomus leopardus (assembly GCF_026936395.1). NCBI lineage: Eukaryota > Metazoa > Chordata > Actinopteri > Perciformes > Serranidae > Plectropomus > Plectropomus leopardus. Next base: position 5,349,262 of record NC_142178.1, read on the forward strand.
ATGTAGAACGAAAATATATCATACAGCACAAAATATCTAACAATGCTTTGGCATGCAGCACTTTCAATGTGATTCACTGTGAATACCATGTTACATGAATTGCATTTGCTTTTCAGCGTATGGATTTGGGATGTATTATCTTCCCTTATGCACTGCTCTGATGGTGAGCTATCTGCTGGACTACACAGCAGATTAATCTTAAAAAAAATAACTTTTTTTCCAAAAGGATTTTCCAGCTCTGTTCTGAGTCTGGTTGGCTCTGGACCAGGACAACCTTGTCTCACAGAAATACATCAGATGACCACAATCTAACTACTGAAGTTCCCCATCAAGCCAATGCAGAGGCTCTGAAGCTGCGTTCGGACCAAAAATACGCAAGATATACTGTACAGCCTCATCTATTTCAATGTCCCAGTTTTGGTGGAATGCTATATAAGAAGAACATCTTAATTCTTCTATTTATCTTCCAATTATGGAGAGATAATATTTTTTTGTGTCGAATAAGCCTTTAGACTCATGGATGTATTTTTCAAATCGGACTTCCTGGTTCACATTTCATGTCATGTAACACCTCTAGCAACATCCTTGCTATTTCCTTCAACTTTCTGGTCGAATTTGGCCTAACTTCTGTATTCTTCGACCATTCCTTGTCCAACGTGATCTCACAGAAATACATGAAATGACCAGGACCTTTTAACACGGTCTTACATGGTGGTGACACATATTGTATTGAAATTATGTATTACGTCACATGGAAACAGTGCCAACTGAAATTCACTTAAGATCCTTTAACGGGATGGACACGTCACTTCTGACGTCACATCTGTGGTTAATGTTACGGCCCTGTAGGTAGTATAAAAAGTGAGAAACTCCAGGTAGGGAAAAGGTGTTGGCCAGACAAGACGGGACCAGACTTTCTCGCAGGAGAGTTCTGTTAGTGTCCCGGTGAAACTGAAAGTCAACGTTGACTTCTTTTACCTTAATGCACAAATGTCCTTTATGTAGTTACATGACGGACTTGCATGTAACGAATGTAGTTATTTTGATCAAAAACAATCTTTTTCTAAACCTAACCCGGTAGTTTGGGTGCCTAAACCCAACTGTACTGCCACTATGTAACTTCAACATAATAAGTGCCACCACCACATAATGTGGTGTTCAGAAACCATGGTCATTTCACTTTTTTTGTGAGATCACATTGGACCAAAAATCTGACCAAAAGGTTAATTTAAAAAGTGCAAGTGTGTTGCTACAGGTGTTACAGGAGATTTAAAAATGAAACAGGAAACACAAACACCATACTTTCACGTGAGAGACCACTGTTCATGTACGGTGTGAAACTAAAAGTCAAGGCAGGTTTCTTTTAACTTAACGTACTTACATCCTTTACACAGTTATGTTACATAACTTGATGTTCATAAGCCACTGTACGATGAGCTTAGATCCAGTACGCAACAAACGTAGTTATTGTTTTTTATAAAAATCAATCTTTTTCTTAGCCTAACCAATTTGTTTTGGTGCCAAACACAATATAAACACATGTGGTGTTCACAGTTTATCAGTTCACTTGTTTCTATAAGATCATGTGGGAACAGAAATGGTCAAAAACCAGAGAAGTTGGGCCAAATTTGACCAAAAAGTATGTTGCTACAGGTTTTACAGGAGATGAAATATGAAATATGGCAACATTTTACCATGGAAATCAAACATGTTGTGAATTATTTTATCCTCTGTCTCAACATATGGTAAAAAGAATTACGCTGTATTTTAGACAAAGTATTTCACCAGACTGAGACTGCTGGACCAATGTGTTGGTCTCACTGAAATGGATGAGGCTGCATATCTTTGACCGAGTAATATTGTTGGTGTTAATGCAGCCTCAGAGCCTAGCCTAGCTTTAGATTTATAGGGCAACTGAGTAGTTACAGGTTTGAATGGCTTCATATAGTAGCCCCTCCGTTCTTCTGTTTTTGCCACACATGTCATCTGTCAGTCATGGACTGACCTAAACAAGGCCGCCATTTTTAGTCTGCCCTCTTGCAAGAAGTACAGCACTGTGGTTACATTCCTGGCCAACAAAATATTATGTTTGTGCATGTGCTGTGGATTGATTATTTTTCCAAAGAACTCTTACACTTCAACTGTGTGTATCTCTTTTTTATGAGTGTAGTTTATAACACCACCGTTGGACCTCCCTTTTGACCTGTGGTGGAGAGAGCACGCTGTAGACAAATGGTTCAAAGCACAAAGAGAGGATTAGGTTCCAATCACATCTGTCTATAAGCAGCAGTCATACTGTAGGAAACTGCCACACTCAGATTTGTCAACAGTGGTGGGATTTTCACATTGTAAACACTGCATGATAACAGCTTTGTCATAAAGAATATATGATGAACCTCCTTTTCTCCCTGATGGTCAACCAAATATTTGGATGTACTTATAAAAAAAAAGTTTTATGTTTATCTTTTTATCTTTTTGGTCAAGCAGCAATAATCCCTGCCCTGCAAATGTAGCTTTAACTGTGTTGTCTTGGTGGATAGACTTTTGGCCCTTGATAAAATGTTGACACAGGAGACGAGACACCAAAGCCAGATATAATCTTTGGGCTGAGAGATTTGTTTTGTATTTCCCTACATTGTTGAACTCCAAAATTCTCCTTGGTTTCTCTAATTAAATCTGCCATTTGGAATGAAAACCATCCTCTCTTGAGCTTTTCAATTAAATCCCCTTTTAGACATTGAATCTGTTACATTACTGGGTTTATCTATCTGTTTTAGTTCTGATGTTCTGGCCTTAAAACACACGGGAGGCCTCCGCTTTTTGTGAACTTTCATGACTGTGTTCATACATGACAGGATTTATATGGATAGAGCAACGCTTGACTGGTAGTTGGCATCTGGGAGGCAAAAGTAAAAATGTAGTAAGGCAGCAATTAGGGTTATGCTAGGGCTACCTGCTACCAAGGGGTATGGGCCCAAAATGGGTATGTTATCTGGGTAAACGCACATAAGTGGGGAAGTGGCATGGGGCCAATATGGAACCAATTAATAATCCAATATAGGGTCAGTTTTTCAGTCAATTTACTACCCACACGGGCCCCACAAACATGAGGTTAGCAGGGTTAGAAGCTAAAATGTGTAAAATTTTGGCATTTATGTTGAAAAATTACCTAAGCAATTGGGCACAAAAATGAATCGAGTTGTCAATATTCTGCAAAATGATTAATTGATGGCTTAATCTCATCATAAATTAGGGATATTGTTCAAGATGAGAGACAGTTGCAACATGTTGCTTAACTTTTGTTTTCTTGTTATCAGTGTTGAGAAACATTTCTTTAATATCAACTTTGGACCAACATTGGCTACCGCAAAGTCATATCTACTGCCTCAACGTGTCTTCCGTCATCAAATCACAGCACTCCCCTCATTAATACTCTCTCATGTTTGGTTTCTACTCAAATGTCACATGATGAATATCATGAACTCAATGTCAAATGTATGAACACTGTGATGTCTAAATGTGTTTCTTCAAACTTGAGCCATGAAGAAGAAAATGTTACGTAGGTGTTACATTGTAAACAATTCAGGCCCCTTCTCAAGCATAACACCAATGTGAAATTGGCAGGGCAGAGCATTTAACACTACATATTGTTCTGTGTCTAAAAGAAGCCTAAAATAACATAATGAGCAGTTTCATTTTGGGTAATATGGCAACCAGGACACTTTTTTAAAAAAAACAATAAGCTGTTAAAGGGCCGTGCTTTATTGGTTGGTTTATTGGTGATTATGAATATGAAATCAAACTAATTTGCAGTCTTTAAAGGAGCTCTAATTGATATTCAGAGTGTATCTATGATTCAGAGGTTATGTGCACACAGCTCTCAACATGGAGGTGGCTGAGGTAGAAGCTAGAAGCTAACATTGCTAATAGTGAGAGCAGTGGTAACAATGGCAAAAGTGCAGACAGATCTTTCAGTGTTAACCTGGTTACCACTATTAGCAGTGGTAACCACCATATAAGTGCAGTATAGAGCAATGATAATTATCTAGTCAGTGGGAAACATACACAAGGACTAACATGCACTTACATGCAGGTGCGACTGGACCATCTATCACAACAAAAAACAGAGAAGCTTGAATTATAACACACACTGAGGCAATGGGACTTCATGTTCTGCTCAGGGTGCCATCACTTCAGTACATCTTTATGTAGCAAATAGTTGTTTGATGCTATTTAATGCTCTGATTATGGTATGGAGCTCCTTTAATGTTTGTTGGAAACTTTGGTACGGTGTAAAAAACATATTTATTATTAATTGGATTTCTTAGTGGGTTGAAATAAATTGATCTTGGCTATAATCTGCGTTGTCTCTTGTATCTGTGAGACTTAAAAACAGATTGGCTCACAACTGTTGGTGATGAGTCGAGTGTTTGAAAGATTGGATGTCTTTTTTTTTGGTGCAAAAAAAAATTAATGTGAGAAAAATGTGTTATTTTACATTTTGAGTTTGACCATTAAAAGTGAGATTGTGTGTGTGTGTGTGTGTGTGTGTGTGTGTGTGTGTGTGTTTATGTTCAACTGTAAGAAAAGACAGGATGTGTGTTTGAGCAAAAGAGGTGGGGTGTGTGTTTAAAAGGGTGTGTGTCTGCGTGTGTGTGTGTTTTTGCACGTGTTTGTTTATATGTGTTTATGTGCATGTGTGTGTGTGCATCTTTTAGTTTGTGTGTGTGGTTGTTAGGGAAGGAGTGGCAGCCAGGATGCCTGTGGAAGAGGGGGGAGGTGTGTGTGTCTGTGCGTGTGTGTGTGCGTGCATATGTGTGTGTGTGTGTGTGAGAGAGAGAGAGAGAGAGAGAGAGAGAGGGAAAGAGGGAGAGAGTGTGTGCAGCGAGCAAGAGAGAAAATATGCGTGTGTGTGACTGAGAGAGAAAATGGGTGTGTGTTTGTGTGTCTGTGTGTGCTTGCGCATTCGTGTGCATGTGGGTGTATGTGTGTGTCTGAGAGAGACAGAGATGAAAAAAGAGAAGGGGAGAGAGGGCAGGAAAATGTGTGTGTGTGTGTGTGAATGTGTGTGTGCGAGAGAGAGACAGACAGACAGACCGACAGACAGACAGAGGGAGACAGAGAGAGGGAGGGGAGAAAGAGCAAGCAGGAGACAGAATGTGTGTGTGTGTGTGTGTGTGTGTGTGTGTGTGTCTGTGTGTCTGTGTGTCTGTGTGCACGTCTGTGAATGTTTGCGCAGGCGTGTGTGTTCCTGTGTGTGTTTCCGAGTGAGTGAGTGAGTGAGTGAGTGAGTGAGTGAGTGAGAGAAGCAGAGCAATAGAGGGAATGTGTGTGTGTGTGTGTGTGTGTGTGTGTGTGTGTGTGTGTGTGTGTGTGTGTGTGTGTGTGTGTGTGTGAGAGAGTGAATGAGCAAGCAAGGGAGAGAGAGAGAGAGAGGACATGTAGCCTACGTGTGTGTGTGTGTTAGAGAGAGTGGGGGAGGGGTGTACAAGGGAGATGTGTGTGTGTGAAAGGAAAGAGAGGCAATGCATGTGTGTGTGTGTGTGTGTGTGTGTGTGTGTGTGTGTGTGTGAGAGAACGCCTGCGTAGGAGGGAATGCGCGTGTACTTGTGTGTGTTTGTGTGACTGTGTGCGTGTGTATGTGTGTGTGACTGTGTGTGTGTGTGTGTGTGTGTGTGTGTGTGTGTGTGTGACTGTGTGTGCTTGTGTGTGACTGTGTGGTGTGTGTGTGTGTGTGTGTGCTTGTGTGTGACTGTGTGGTGTGTGTCTCTGTGTGCTTGTGTATAATGTGAGTGTGTGTGTGTGTGTGTGTGTGTGTGTGTGTGTGTTTGACAGAGATAGAGGGGGAGGGGTGTGTGTGCGGGGAGAGCTAGGAGCAAGCTCTGCAGTGTGTGTGTGTGTGTGTGTGTGTGTGTGTGTGTGTGTGTGTGTGTGTTACAGCAGCACAATATGTGCCTGTGCTGAATGAAAGGGAAATGAATGCGGTGTGTGTGTGTGTGTGTGTGTGTGTGTGTGTGTCTGTGTCTGTATGTGTGTCTATGTGTGTGTGTGAGAGAGAGTGTATGCTGTGGAAGAGGGTGTGTGTCCTTTATTGAATCTGTGTATGTATGTGTGTGTGTGTGTGTGTGTGAGAGTGTGTGTTTCTGTGTGTAGTTGGTGAGGACTGTATAATTGTGTGTTGCTGTAGCCTACATGTGCACTGTGAATGTTTGTCTTCAGCGAGGATTGTGTATCTGCGTGTGAATGTTAGTGTGTGTGTGTGTTTGTGTATGTGTTTGCCTGTTTGTGTGTACGTGAATATACACACACGTATTGGGGGTATTGGTGCGGGTGATGAAGTGTTCATGATAGTGTGCACACGCAAACAGAGCAGAATTACAATTAAACTGAACTCATTCAGCAGCTCCCAGATCTCCATACATTTTCCCTCACATCCTTCTTCTTCAGCCTTATCTCAGCCGAGCATCAGTTCCAAGCTACTTGATGACGGTTACATCCTCCTCTTGTGTATCAGGACCTGTGCTTTTCTGTTCGTCAAGTGGCTCCATATTCCACCTGTTCAGGATCTTCATTTATCATCATCATCATCAGAAGAAGTTTAAAAGTCAGTCTAGTGTAAAAATATGCAGCAGGTGTACAGCAGGGGTCGGCAATTAGGTTCAGCCAAAGCACTTTATTAGTGAGCAGTGCAGGTTAACAGGTGTAGTGAGACAGATCTGGCAGTATGTTTCAAATTCTCCTTTATCTAAATTATACATTTTTTGACATGTTCAAAAATGAAATATTTAATTGATTGATGTCAGCTTTGGTGCAAGTCATAGCTTAACATATAGGCTACTGTAATTGACACATGTGGAGGTATCAGATATCAAAATTTCATTTGGTCAGCTGTCAAACACACAAATGCAGTAGTCATTGTTTAAGGTTTGATTAATAACCTGAGACAAGCCCAGACAACATTTTGACTAATTTCTAAAATCAAATGTCTGCATATGAACGCAGATAATAAGACAAAAGCTAATTAAAAGCTTAATCATTGTCAGACAATAGCCAATAGGTTCTAAGATGGCATTTCGGCCACTGAGTTCTATCTCTTTTACTCACCACACAGACTGTTTAACTGCAGGCAAAAAAAAGCCCACTCAAACTTGATTGGTCAATACTACTCGTACTACAAATACATAATACCAATAATACATATGCAGATATATGTTAATAGAGATTAAGCTAACCCTATCCTCTTAATGGTGTCACTTATGGTTAAAAGCAATGCATGTTAGCTTTTTGAATGAAAATTCAACATTAGCTTATTAAATACCAACTATTTCAATGTTGCACAAATTTGAACATGGTCACATTTGTTCTGTGTATAATATTTGTAACACCAAGCATGAGAATCCGGCTGCCTACCAGACACTAGGTAAGCTATATGCTAAATGTATTGCATTAGTGCAAAAACTGATTCCTGCAGTGTACAAAAGCACAAGAGATCATGAAAAGAGACTGCACACCTGTTTGATTTTTTCAGTCTGGACAAGTATAAGCACAGCAACATGATACATTTCCCATCCAAAGCCATCAGTTTCTACTGCTGTCACCAAGTCGCACATTGAAACTCTAAGGCATGTCAGACTGATCATCAAAGCATTGATCACAGTACCTGACAAATGTCTGCACAATTCAGTAAACAGCTGTAATAGTGTGAGCTGTCTTACCTCAAAATGGACCTTTCTTTCTCACCCATTGTCAACTCAATTCAAAGTGCTTTATTGGCATGTAAGCTCCAAGAACAATGTTGGCAAAGCATCACAACACAACCACAACAAAAAATACACAAACAACAATCAACAGTCAATTGTAAAAAAAAAGAAAAAAAGAAGAAGAAGTAGAAGAAGAAGAAGAAGAAGAGAAAGGAAAAAACCACCATATGCACCATATAAAATCCATGACTTTGACCAGAGAGCTGGAGGTAATGGCTAATTATGCACTCTGCGCTAACGAGAGGTTTCCCTCTTGGGATAATTGACATTTTCCATCCATTACTTTGTGATTCCTGGCACAAAAAAAAAATATTTTCTACCCCTTGCCTGCATCTCACTGATTACTTCACTCTGAAACCCCCCTTCGGATCAAACTCAAAAAATTGTTTCCACACTGTACATACAATAAATAACTGTAAATTCCTACAGAAGTTATTTAATTGTAATCCTCAGTGACCTTCAAATTAGTTAGCTAGATAAACAGTGCAACCATGTTATGGACATACAGATGGATGACAAATTTGACAAAAAAAACCTGAATAAATTAATGGAGAAACATACTGGATGTAGATGCTTTGGGGGGCATTTTGCTGGCACAGGTAGGGACCACTTGTCAGGACTTGTCACCTTTAACCAATGATAAAGCATTTCTATCCTGATGGGAGTGGTCTCTTCCAGGATGACACTTCTCCTTTTATTAGAGGGGTCACTGAATGGTTTAATGAGAATGGAAATAATGTGAATCTTATGTTACCGCCTTTGCAGTCACCAGATCTCATCTTAGCAAGATCTCTCTCCAGCCGAATGTCTTCAGAGGGTTAAAGATGGAGTCTGCATCTGCTGTGGTCACTTACTGGCTTCTTGTCCCCTCTGGATAAAAGAGAACAGTCACCAGTGGCAGTGGGGGTTCTGTTGAGTCAGTTGACAGTTACTTTGTTCCCTCGCACACATATGCAGTTGGATGCCAAGCTTGATGTTAAACACAAACCCCATATTTGCTTGCTATGAAAGATTCTGGAACTGATCAAATTTTCTGGACACGACCCTCATAAACTCTGCGAGTGTCACTTATCATACTAAGCCGTTTCACCCTTTGGTCTCTGTTAACCACCGCAAAGTCATTCAGTTCCATGTTATCCCATCCTCTTCTGCTACCATGGTCCTCGGTAAGCCTCTTTACAAAGACATATATCCTCACATCAACTGGTCAGCTGGCAAAGTGGCCAGTTGTAGTTCAATTTGCTATTTGACATGTCCCACAGAAGGCACTGTTTGTCTGTATTTATAATGACCTCCACAAAGCTTCAGTAAACAACATGCTTTTTTCTTGCCCCCACATCACTCCTATAACTGCCCCATCGATTTAGTTCCTCACCTTTTCTACCTGTCAGTTGTTTTTACAACTTGTCACATCCTGAGAAGGTTGCTATGGATAGGTATATTCATGACACGCCATCTTTACCAAACTGGACCTCAGGACTGCTCACTATCTTGTCCGGATTAAAAAAAGTGATGAGTGGAAACCTTTGATTTCACCAACACCCTTGCTGTTTTTGAGGCTCTGGTAAATGACATTCACTGCAACTTCCTCAACCACTCAGTGTTTGTTTATCTAGATGACACACTGATCTTCTTGTGGAACTTGGAGAAACGCATCCACTTCATAAAGCAAGGGCTCCAGCAGTTGTTGGATGACAAGTTTTGCTATGCTCAGTCTCCTTCCTGGGTTACATCCTTGAGCGAGCAGGTGAAGATAAATCCTGAAAAAAAATGAGGCAGTAGGAGAATGGTTAAATCCACTTCCCAGTGGTTTCTTGGCTTTGCAAACTTCTACCAAAGATTCATCAAGGGATTACAGTCGTGGCTGTGCCGCTAATGAAACTCACCTTCTCTACATCCCCATTCTCTTGTACCCAAGGCAAATATAGCTTTCACTTTACTCAAGAGAAGCTTCACTTCAGCACTAGTCCTCAGCGAGTTGGACTCTTCCAATCAAATCATTGTGGAGGTGGATGTTTTGGACACTGGGATTGAAGCTATTCTCTCTTAGCGAGCCCTCCCTCACTTACCGTGCAGGTTCCAAAAACATGCAGCCAAATGTGCTCTTCCCAATGAGGCTCCTTCCAGTCCTGACACAATCCTTCCCTCACCCCATATGGTGGCCAACATTATGTGTTCTCAGGTCCTCCAGTGGGCGCATGTTTTCCAGGTCACCCACCATGCATCAGCTGCATTTTGTCCCTCCTAAAGCGATACTTGTGGTGGTCCACAATTAATTCAGACACCAAAGCCCTTTAATCTTCTTGTAGTGTATGTACTTGGGCACCTTGGACTTTGTAACCAAACTCCAACCCTATAAAGGTGTGTCTGTCAGTTTTACCATGGTTGACCGATTTTTTTTAAAAGCTTTGCATATCATGGTTCTCTCCAGACTTCTCACCCCTTTGGAAAGTGCAGATCTCGTTGTGCACCTTGAGTTTTGTTTGGATGTAAACCCCAGTGACATGGGGTAAGTCTACTCTTAAACCAGTTGGCACCAAACTCCCACCTTCCCTGGACTGAATACAACCCTATCTTCCTGCTGCCACCCCATTTAAATACTTACGACGGGTTACTTACGACCTCTTTTTCCTGCTCAGTCGAGTCCCTTCTCTGCTCAATCTGCAGTCATCACAACAACCAGTAGAGTTCCAGAGACTTGTAGAATCAATGCCAAGGCACAGTGAAGCTCTTTTAGAGGTAAGTGGTCACTCAGTACCTTATTAAGACATTTAATGTTGGTTTTTCCTTAATTTGTCACCTGTCTGTACATTCTCACTTTGATTCTGAGAATGATAATCATTTCCATTACTTAGATATGGTGCATTTCTCTAAATACTACAATAGCCATGGATATCAGCTGTCATTGTTATGGAAAAGAGGCCAAGCAGAGATGTTGCAAATTCAGAACACTGTTTTTTCAATTGGGAAGAAAACACAGCACCGTATCTGCTAATTAATCCAAGATAGACCTATAACCACTAATTAGTTGATTTTAACTGCTGAATGTGTCATTAGGTTTCAACGATACATTATTAAATCTTCAACTTACTGTTAGCAGTTACCGTAACATGGTTTTAAGTTTAGTATTTGTAGCCTATATTTCTTACAGAAATGCTTTCTTAGGTGTTTGTGTACACTGGCTTGTACCTTTGACTTTATTCGTGGATATTTTCTAACACAGTTGTTCATCCTTTGTACTGATGATTCATAAGCCTTTTAAGTCAATCCAAGGTTTGGAAGGGCTCCAGTTGTCAGTCGCCCACCATTGTCTATGCAAAAAATGAACAGGACTTTCATTTCTGGAACACTGGGTACCTGAAATAAGCCCTCCCGCTTTGACAGTCTACAAGGCCGGCCAATAAAATTCAGTTTTTCATTGTGGGGCCCAAACATGTTTTGCCTTTAGCCTGCTATACTTGACAATGGTGTCATTCTACACAGATTCCTCTGCACATCAACAAGTGTGTTAGGGATGGACACACTGAAAATAGTTCACACAGATCCATGAAAAATTGTTAATCACTTAAAACTTCTTGCTCCACTGATGATTCCATCAGGACTGTCCATTCCTGTCAATCTCTCCATCCCAAACAAGTAACTGAGGTAACAGCAGTGTGCATCATTTTTTCTACATAAGGCTGGCCAAAATGTCACCTGGAACTCCTCGTTTTAAAATATAATACAGGCATATGTGTGGCTGTGATGAGCAACATGATGTGATTGTTTGAGAGTTTCAAACTAGAGTTTTAAAATAATTTACTTCAAAGACAACAATACCCTGTCTTAACAGCAAGTGAGCATCTGACAATCACACTTGCATCATGTTACATCAGCAGTCTTCCCACATTGAATCCAATAAATATAGAACTTAAGTCAGGTAAACAAACTACTTACCTATCAGCTGTGCACTCAGAGACTCAACCATTGAAAAATATGTACTATTACTCACTTTTTTTTATCATTCATATTCACAACACTTCAATCACGGGTATAGATATAATTGTTGTAGCTACCACACTATACTACCATTTTGCTTTGCAAAACAAGCTCATTAGTAAGCTGAGCATCCTTAACAGCAAAGTTTACCAGGAAATTTCAGCTCCCTGGCAATCTCTTTCCAGATGCTAACTTATTTAGGATTTTGTACTGACGTATATAATAATAGCAATAGTATACAACCTAGGTATCATATACAACTCCTTATTTCAACCTCGTGAATCAGCCCTTTCTTGTCAATTGCGGCACTTCCAATGCAAATGACAGGAATAAAGAAGAAACGGGACATCCAACAAAAGTTCACCTTACAACACCGTCCACCATCACACTGCATCACACTTAATTTTTCAGGGCCTGTTTGGACTCCAATAGTAAAGAGATCCATGAGAGTTTCTTCCAGCGTCCGCTGGCGAAGCTGGCCACTTGACCCTCTCAGTTTTTTGGGGGGCATTTTATGACGATATTGAATTGATGTAGCTTCGTTGCTGTAGTTTCGGATCACCTCCGTAGAGATCCCTCTGCTCTCTGATCCCGGCTACTCCACTTCATGTTTTGATCTACCGTCTTTTGAACTACAACTACGAATCCTAGCAGCCCCAAAATTACACACAGAGAGTGTGAGAGCGCCCCTTGTGCCAGCTGCCGAAAACACACTTTGACGTGTATATATACATCAATGGCATTCAAGCATTGGCTTTTGAACGACATATGTATTTGTCAATGGCACTCAGTGAGTTAAGACAGATGGCCTTTCAAAAAGACTGTCCCACAGATATTTCATCCCTTCAATTTCTAACACATTAACATGAACTGTCCTGCCTGAGCAAAGGCTTTTGTCACTTTACTCTGCTTCTGATATATCATCATGACAAACATGGAAGCGATTCTCCAAATTTCTCCGTAACTGTCCACCCTAGTTACTTATGAATATATGTGGGACAAAAATTATGATGATGATGATGATGGGTACTGGACCTCAACACCGCTGAGTATAGACTGAAAATCTTGAAAGAGAGACTAAATAAGTAAGACATATATAAAGAGAAGTAACCAACATAAAGTTTTCACAGGAATCTATCCATCCTACTTGCTACAGTTTACCTGTTCTCTAGCCTATCCATGATGCTGAAAAATGACGCACCAAAAAACAAACAAACCCCAAAACACCACCAACAACAACAACAGCAACACACACACACACACACACACACACACACACACACACGCACACATTGAAAGGCATACTCATATGCTGCAGTGCCATGTACACAGCTCTGCTCTACTGGCAATAGGAAATCAGTCTATAGCCTTTTTTTCAGCAGGTTTTAGCTGGGTTTAAAAAACCTGCATGCACGCACTAATTTTTTGGGGAAAAAGGGATATAAATAATATCTTACATGTTGTCTCTTCTTTTTTTTTTGCAAGTCTACCTCCTTATACATTATAATGGGCCTTTCAGAGGATTGATGGAAGAGTTTGATTGGTGTTCTTATCAACAGCCTTAGTGTCCTGTGTACCTGTGTATGTTAGGTTATGTGCTCTGTTAGTATTATGGCTTTAGATTTGCCATTGAGCCCAAAGGAGTAGCTTAATAAAACATAATTGAAAATTTACAAAATAAAGTCATTGGTGTGTTACACTATAGTATGCATTTTGGTGGTAGAGAGGTGCTCTCTAGAGTAATTTTAAAGTCTGTAAAGTTGGAGGCACCACTATCTGAAGAAAATATTAATGAGACCCAAAAAACTCAGTAAACATGTTCATTATATTTTTATTCCAATTCTATCAAACTCATCAAATAAAAACACCTTGTACAGTTTTGTTTCTTTAGTTAGTTTTATATCTATAGCTTTCAGTTGAATACTGCAAGGCTGTGAAAGACATGTTTTCAACAAAGCGTCAATTTTATACAATATGCTAATAACACTAAACTATAATTATTGATCAAAGCAACATGAAAAGCCTGATTATTGGGATAAACAACACCCAAAGGGCCCTGGGACAAATAATATGACAATATTTGTACCAAGGATATTGCATTTGCTATTTGGACAATGGATTTGAGAAATTTGTTATCTTCTCAAGTGATTTTCATTTTTACAAAATTATTTAAGTTATAAGGAAGCAGATATTTGCAATATATTTTAATTCTCTTCTTTTGTTTCTTCTTTTTTTCTATAAGTTTATGACATGGACCTGACCATGTTGCTGTGTATGTAGGCTAGTATGTGTTAATAAAAAAAAAAAGGGCTCTGACCTTGTTTTACATTGTTTCATATGATTTCCCAAAGAAAATCAATGACATAAGAGAGGTAGAAAAACTATACAGTGTCATGATTGATTTGTGTTTTGATATTATATAAATGATTTGCTTCCCTCTCCAGCCCCGAAGGTATCATAATGAATCATATGATTTATTTGCAGCATTGTACAAAAGAGATGTGCCTTCAGTGCATTTTAACACTATCATATTGTGAATTACCTTCTGATTTCGATCATTACAACTTAGTCCAGAAATCAAAGATCATAAAAGATTTGTAAATTAGAGGTAAAAAAAGAATCTAGTGCGACTGTAGTCTGCTTTCCCCAAGCCTGGAACACAGTGTGAAGTATTTTGGTAAATGGTAAATGGACGATACTTGTATAGTGCTTTTCTAGTCTTATTGACCACTCCAAGCGCTTTAACACTACATGTCACATTCACCCATTCACACACTGGTGGCCGAGGCTACCGTACAAGGTGCCACCTGCAGCTCAGTAATCATTCACACACACTCACACTCCGAAGACGCGGCATCGGGAGCAATTTGGGGTTCAGTATCTTGCCCAAGGATACTTCGACATGTTGCCCGGAGGAGCTGGGGATCCAACCGCTGACCTTCTGATTAGAGGACAACCCGTGCTACCTCTGAGCCACAAGTTTACATGCATATTCTTTTTCTTTTTTGAATATAATTTATGGTTTAGGCACATGTTTAAGCAATTTTTTTTAAATCATCATCCATTAATCCTATGATTTGAGACCCTGTCTTGCATAAAAAATTCAGTTTCATTTGAAATTCAGCCATTTCCGTGAACCACGTCAATAAAGTCCAACCTGTGTTTCATTTACCATATACTAAATAAGTAAAGCATTTTCCCAATAGAAAACAAGGTCATTTATAATAGAAACTGCTGAAATCAATACTGAAATGGTTTTCATTTAGGATTTGGACGCTATTATTAAAGACAATGTAGTGCAGTGGCCTGGCACTTAAAAAGAGCAAATTCTAGATTTTTGAAAGCCTAATAAATAACTGGTTTTAGTTATTAATAGAACTCTTAGTCCTAAAAAGAACCTTAAAGTACCCTTCAAATCAAAAAAGTGTTCTTCAGAAGTGAATGGTTCTGGGCAGAACCTTAGCCCTTCAGGTCGAACCTTTTTAGACCTTTATTTCTAAGAGTGAACAATTTGAAGATAAACAAAGCTTTAATAACTTCTTAATCTTAAATAACTGTGAAAAATATTGAGAATTAATGATAAACGTGATTTGCAATGTATGCAGTAAATGTAGGTGCCAAATCTCTATTCACTGTAGAGAATAACATTTCTTTGTACAATTAGCGCTTGAAATCATGACATCACTTGCAAATGATAAGGCAGTATAGAGAATGTTTACCACACCTTGGAGTTTATTTTTATCTCTTTACTTAAGATTTCAATTAACTTATTTTTTTTATTAAAAACAAACAAAAGAACCAAACACTGACAATGAGGAAGATTTTGGCTAAAGTGAATAAATATAAAACAAAATTTAGATAATCCTCTGTAAACTAAGAACAAATGGGGTTTCGATTGAAATCAGACACTGTTATTGAGCTTGTCAGTAATTGGAAGTAAAATTCACTCAATTTTGTTAATTTTGTTAATGATTTTTTTGTCAGCCATGAACTTGAGGTAG
>NC_142178.1:5372500-5450000 GCF_026936395.1 Plectropomus leopardus
CCCTCCGTCTGTTTTCTGCTGCTTCACTTTTTTCGTTTGCTATCCTGTTTTTCTTCTTGCCTTTCTTTCTCTCCTCTGTGTTTTTCTTTTTTTTCCTCTTGTGTCTGCACACACACACAGACACACACACACACACACACACACACACACACACACACACAGTAATGAACACCTCAAAATCCAAAGCACGATCTTCTATGGCCTACTTTTAAGAGCCTCCAATGTCATGCGAGTAAAAAATAGACTGACGGAAAACAATATTGAGATCTGCGGTAACAGAACAAGCCCCGAATCGGCAGAGGCGGGATCAGTTTGGCTCTTGTGAGTGTGGCGGTTTTGGCATGGATTTAGTCTGAAGAAGATAATCTCGCCTGGCCATTCTGGGCTCACACAGGTGGCTGCGTTTGAGCTCTCTGGAGTAATGGCACACTCCTTAGTGGTGATCCAGGGGTCAGAGCACTCAAGTATGAACACTTACTAGATCGCGGGATCTTACTGTGGTCTGTGCAGTCATTATTCAGAGCTCACTGTTTACATTTTCACATCAGTGTGGATTCAGCTTGCTGATATGGCCCAAAAAAGCCTCAAAAATCAATCGTACCACTGCTGTAACTGTTAATTTGTGAAACATGATTGTTTTTATTTTTTTTTTTTGTCTTTTTCATTGGATGTTATTTTGTAACTAAGGGGCATTAGAAATTGGCAAATCAGAGGTCAGTTGGAATAAATGTTTTGTGTTTCGCTACGGCTGCTCAATAACATCTGAGAAATGTATCTTCCTAATTGTGAAAAAAAATGCTTTGTAGAGATAGTTTATATTGGAAAAAAGTATAGTTTCATATCAGCACCGGAATGCTTATTAGCACTAATATCAAAAATAATTTTTTTAAAAATTATTATTAATTATTAATTATTAATTATTATGATAGTGGTTGTTTTGTTTTTTAAATAATGACATCAACATCTGGTTTGTGGACTAGAGTTCATAATTTTTTTGCCATGCCATCTTAGATTTTTTTTGGCCAGAAGTGACTGTATTTGGATGTGGGGGTGGAGCTGTGGAGAAGTGAGGAGCAGCGTGGATCTTACTCACAGACTGTGGTGATCCTTTGCAAACAGTTGTCACTCAAAGTGACCATGTCCGTATTAGTAATGTTAAAGGCACTGGCGCATCAAACCGACAGTAAGCTGTCGGTCAGTGTTGGGCTGTCGGTGAGCATCCGTCACCATATTCGCTGCATTGTTTCCTGCACCATTGGCCCTTGTCCGCACTAGTTTTTGGAGCCATTCAGTTTGTTCAATCAGTGGCAGTGCATGAGCCTGCCAGTAAATAAAATATCTCTGATTGGCAGTTCAGCTCACTGCATGGGAAGAGAAATGGAAGTGCGGAAGTAAACAAAGGGCTGAAGTCAAAGGTTGCTTTTCTTCATCCGCTTAGCTCTTGAAACAGAAATTTCTCCTGATGGTTTGTTTCATTGTTCACTGATACTTTTGAATAAACACATTATAGAGACGTTATAGAGACATTCACCAGAGACTGCTGCTCCTTTAAAAAGCAGAGTGCAGAGTTGAGGGAAGGGGATTCTGGGAAATGGAGTCTTAGGGTTGTTGTTGTCGCAACTTAGTCTTACCGGCTTGTTCACTGTGAGTTTGTTCTGAGCTTGTGTTGTTGCTGTTTTGAAGTGAGAGTAAATGGACTCAGCTCGATGCAGTCTCTTTTTCTCGTCATTCCTGCACTCCCACACTTTGTTCTTTCAATGTTGGATTGCGTCATTAATGTGCTAACTGGCTAGCAAACACCAAGACAATCTTCTGGGTTACCTTTTTTTGAATGACAATTATAGATGGCCTCTGTCTTGTGCTATGGAGAGTTATTTCCTCTCACGCAGGCGCAGCACATACATGCTCTTTGGCTGTTAGCTGTAGTCTTGCTGTGTGCTCATGTGAACTTTTTGGCCAAGACACAGGCGACACAAGGCATCGCAGCAGGGGGCTTTTGTCACTGCTAGCTCTCTGATGTCAATTTGGTGTGTCTGGGCCTTCAGCCTTTATAAAATAAAAATAAAATTAAACAGATTATTTGTATTAAACTGCCCCAGTAAAACTCAGTTGGTACAGCATGTGCCCCTTGCAGGCTTACAGACAAAAAACACGGGGCAGGGATGCAAAGCACAGCATAGGCAGGCGCAGCGGGGTTTTGTCTATAACACAAACTCCATTTTTGTAGCATGTGGTCGCTGCCAACTTCACTTTGTTTATTGAGCTTTGCTAAGTGATAATGCAGTTGGTTATACAAGGTTTGGAACATATATGCTATAGTAACTGGGACTAAATTAATTAGCTGGATTGTATAACTACAGGATGCATTGAACTAAGTGATTGATTTTAATGTGAAATTTAAAAAGACACAAGGTTGCTCTGCTGTATTGCATCGCCTCTGGTACAATGAGGTATTCATTTGCATTTTTTGTAACAGATTGTAATTATTTTTTGCACAATTGAATGTAACTTTTACCTGTTGGAGGGCCGCAAAGCTGCTCGCAAAGAAAAAAACTGACCTGCAGTTTAAAAAAATTTGATAAGGGCCATGCCGTCACAGTTGCAGCTTCAGTTGATTATAATGGACGCGCTCTGCTATAGGCATGTTTCAGCAGATATGTCACGCTGTGCCCGTGTTCCATGTATTTTTGCCATGACTCCATAGCAGCAGCTCGGGTACAAGTCCCTTTGTTGCGTTTTGTCACCTCTCCTCCCCCAATCATATCTGTCTGACCTACATCAAGGGCAGGGCAGATAGATGTGATAGAAAACCAAGTTTTTTTTTGAGGGGTGTACCAGGCTATTATAATCTTTATTTCTGCTGTAAACTTAGGAATGTTAACATCTGGGTCTAACATGGATGTATAATGAAAGTCTGGATACAGCCATGAAGGTGGGGTCCCGTTCATTCCTGTGAGAGCTGCTCATTGGTGCATTTCCGGAACTACATGCCAATGAGGCATGCACACTAGAGATTTACTGTGGCCGAGTATATCCGAGTGGGTAACTTTGACTGGTGGAGTGACTGACTTTTGGTCTAGACTTCACAAGCTTGAATGGCAGTCTAAAAAATGTAATCTTGCAGCTCTTTTAGACTTCCAAATGTTTGAACTGGATGGCTAGGTGGATTAACTTGCTCTTGGAGCCAGCCTCAAGTGGCCATTAGAGGAACTGCAGTTTTTGGCACTTCCACAATTGCTTTGTCTTGCAGCCTCTGAGGTTGGCGCTTGGTGGTGACAACATTTTTTCCTGCCCCCATAGTTGCTTCAATATTGAAAAGTGAATTAATTGCTTAGGGTTAAGAATGCACTGGAAAGATTTGTCCTACGGTGGTCCACAGGGGACAGTATTCACATTCACGTAGTTGACAGCTGAGTGAAATTAATGTGAATAGGTTGAAATGCAAGAGAGGTTGTTTCTAATTGCTGAGGGTGTTTTAGCCTCTCAATTAAAGAATTCTCAGACATTTTATGAACATTCAAGTGTTCTTTGCCTTGAGCTCTTTTTACCTTATCGTTAACTTGGTGTGCAGTGAGGACAGATGAAAAAAGTTTCAAAATCAGTATGTTCAAGAGGGCTCGGACTGAACTAATTGCTTCCTGTTCAATCCGTGCAGATCATGTGAATCTAACACTGTGTGCTAGATGTTCCAGACACACACGGTGAAGAACAGTTAAAGTCGTTGTCTGGTTGCTGTGTCTTTGTTTCTGTGGGTTTTTTTGTTTGCTCATATGGGAGGGCTAAATGCAGTTTGCATTGATCCATTAGGTGGCCATCAGCTTATTGATTACTCTCTGACCTGATTGAAGTTTGGCCAGTAGGTCGATTGATTAAATGATAATTGTGTGCGGGTGTGTGTGTGTGTGTGTGTGTGTGTGTGTGTGTGTGTGTATTCTCTGCAGGCGCGGCTGTGGAAGGAAAAGGAAAGGGACACCCGTCAAAGTCTTTGTTACACACACTGAGGAAGAGAGCGTGCCTGAACACAGCTTCAGCCCAGGTGTGTGTTTGTGAGTCTGATATCTGCACGCCATATTCTCACTGCCATCAACTGTGTGTGTGTGTGTGTGTGTGCGCGCGTGCGCGCGCGTGTACATGTGTGTGTGTGTCTGCGTGTGCGTGCATCTGTCCGTGTGTCTGTGTGATTGGTATGGGGGTGGAGCATGTGGAAGTGAGTGTGACCTACTTTTGCGCATGTGTGTGTGTGTGCGTGTGTGTGTGTGTGTGTGTGAGTGTGTGCATGTGCATGTGCTTGCCTATGTATGTGCTGTGCACCTGTGTGTGTGTGTCTGTGTGTGTGTGTGTGTGTTTGTGTGTGTGTGTGTGCTTGCCTATGTATGTGCTGTGATGTGCACCTGTGTGTGTGTGTGTGTGTGTGTGTGTGTGTGTGTGTGTGTGTGTGTGTGTGTGCGCATGCGCTCCAGGAGATGAGGTGATGACCTGTGTGTGTGTGTGTGTGTGTGTGCGCGCGCATAAGTGTGTGTGGATGTGTGTGTGTGTCCCTGCATACTTGTATGTAATCCTTTTATACTGACTGTTGCTGTGCTCGCAGGTGATCGTAAAGAAGCAGCAGAGAATAAACGTCCCACACTGGACGGGCCTTTCTTCAACACAGAGCCTGCTCCTCACAGCTGGTGAGTGTGCATTTTCATCATTGCTGTGAGTAGCACATACTTATATGTATACATACACACATCTATCTTTTTCTTTTTCTATTTCGCTGTTATGCTCAAGATTTTGCACAGATAGTGTGTAAAAAATAGGTGAAAAAATGGTTAAGTAGTCCCTCTTGCTCAGCTTTTAGATTTGAAAACACTGAATGGCTGCTGATCTTAACTCAGCACTTGAGGACAGCTTTGTCTGAGAGCAGCACTTCTGAATCTTGGTCCTCAGGACTCATCAACCCTGTAGGTTTTCATTTTAGCCATACAGTCAGGCTGATTTATACCTGAGATGTTAGAAGAATGCAGTTGACTAGCCAGTAGGATTGAAAATCAGCAGCACTCTGAGGACAGGGATTGAGAATCACTGCCCTGAAGCACTGGCATCAGCTTCAGTGTGTGGATTTTTACTATTTGTTTTACACTCATTCAGCTGTAGTGGATCCTGAAAGCAAAGAAATGAACCCTGCGGCTAAAAGAATGCTAATATAATGACAAGACATCAAAATTATAATCAATTCCCTCTTGTGCACCTTGACTGACAAAACTGTAGTACAGTAATTTATGACACATGGCCAAATCATGGAGGAGACACAAGAGCAAAGCTGGATTGTAGAACCTGTAACAACCCTTAGCTCCATATCTGACATATGATCCCTTTACATACAGTGTGTACTTACAATTAAATAAATAAATAAGAATACGACAAAACAAAACAAAAAACAATAGTACTGCATTTAATGATCATTTTCATTATCATTTAATTTGATTATTTTTCTGCATAACTGATTATTTGGATTTTCTTGTTTTGTTTTTAGACAAAATGACAGAAAATACTGGAAAAAAGCCCATCATAGTTTCCCAGAATCTAGTGTGAAATTAACAAATACAAAATCTGATATTTTCAATTTAGAATTACATTAAAAAAAAGCAACAAACGTTCCCATTTAAAAAAAAAAAAAAAGAAAAGGAATCAGTAAATG
This sequence comes from Plectropomus leopardus, assembly GCF_026936395.1. Classification (NCBI taxonomy): domain Eukaryota; kingdom Metazoa; phylum Chordata; class Actinopteri; order Perciformes; family Serranidae; genus Plectropomus; species Plectropomus leopardus. The sequence continues at coordinate 5,378,181 of NC_142178.1, forward strand.
TTTGGCCTTTTGCTTGATAATGACTTCAACAACTAAATGTGAAAATTATTGTAGATTAACTTTTTGTCAATTAACTAATTGTTTAACCCCTAGGGACTGTTTGATGCATTTTACGCACTTTTTATTCTTCAGTTTTTGATTATTTTGACTGTGTTCATGCATATGGCATAAATTTTGGCAAGATTGTGTGTTTTTGTTTCATCTTGGAATTTCCAGCTCAGCTCCCATAACAAGTCTAAAATACACTGTGTAGACAAAACTCTTACATTCATACTGTTAAGTGCAAAACTTCTGTTTCTCTTCTCGGTCACTGAGCTTAACTGCCAATCAAAATGATTTCAGTCACCAGTAAGGTCCACCATCGCACGCAACATGCTGAATTGGCTGAAAAATGCGGCTAACATAGGATGACAAGGGCCGACAGTGCAGGACATACCACAGCGACTAGGACGACAGGCACTCACCAATGGCCCAATGTTGCCATTGGCTCAGTGTGTCTGGGCCTTAAGGTCCGTGCTCCTAACGGTCTTGTACCTAGTCGCTACCTTTAGATAAAGGCCTGACCTTCGCTGTGTGCTTTAATCGGCAGGTGGTTGCAGGCTTATAAACGTCCTGCGCACAGCAAAATAAACAAATAAAATAAGAAAATCCAGGTGGCGGGCAGGGTCTCCACAGAAAAACACAGCGCGACACCTTTCTATTGGGTCACGAGTGATGATGGATTGACATTACTTTTATGAGTCTATACATTGTTTTTAAGGACAATCCTGCATAATATACCTTTAAATTATTTAAAAAAATGCATAACAAATTTGCAGTATGTGTTTCTACCATAAAAACAACCCCAAATATTGTGTGATGAATGTAGCGAATTTAACTTTCAGTCCTCCACCTCCTTCACCTACCAGTAGTCCGTCAACGCAAGCTCCTGAAAAAGTCTCCACCGGATCCAAGACCAGCTCCTGCTCAGCCTCTACCCCAGCTCCAGCTCCTCCTGCTTCCTCAGCCCCAACCCCAACACCGCTCCCTGCTCCCGCTCCGGCCACGGCCGCTTCAGCTCAGGCCCCGTCTCTGACCCCCGCGTCCACAGCTCCGGCTGCCCCGACAGCCTCTGCTCCAGCGCCGACAGCTAGCTCATTCCCACCCTCCCCCAACTGCCGCATCCGAGAAGTTCACTGTGGCAGCCAGGTGCGGCTGGTCGTTATCGCCATCCGAGACATCACCAAGGGGGAGGAGATCACCGTGGACTACAGCCTGACAGAGTGGGGAGAGAACCTGGTCAGTGCATTTAAAGAAAGATCATAATACTACACACATATGTCTCCACTATCACCCCTGTGACTTATTTTAAAGAAATGTATTCCCTCTTTTTTAAACCTTTGAAATTTGAGAAATTTGACTGGATTTCAAAAACATGGAAAGAAGGCAATGAGCAACTAACAAAGAAATGAACTAAGATTAGCAAAAATGTTTTCCTAATTAATACTAAATTACCCAAAAATTCTCCAAAAAGAAAGACAGAAAGAAAAAAACAAATATACAAAAAAGGGAAACTACCTGAAAAATGCTTTAAAAAATTAGAATTATTTTGTAAAATATGTTTTAATATACAGTAATGAGAATTAAAAATATGTTTTTTTTGGACTTTTTTCCCCCAACTTTTTTAAAAGAATTAATTTCCTAAAACTTCCTGTTTCCTGCATTTTGCAGAACATTTTTGCAAAGTTACTCAATGTGTTTTTCCCATGTGTTGAATAGAAAGCACACCAATTTGCTCGCAGTTCAAAGGTTTTAATACTTGTAAAAGCATTTGAATGCAGCATAAATAATGTAATGTCGATCCAGGTTTCAAAGAGTTAATTAACCCCCTAAAAAATGTATATTTTACACAATGAAACTTGCTATTTGGTGATGTGTCTTGCATTTTGTTGGTGTTGCTGGTAAATCATAAGATCAGTATAAGATAAGATGTTTTCAGTGCAGCTACACAGAAAAGATGGAAAAAAGCAGAAAATATTTTAAGCGATGTAAAAAATTGACATGAAAATTTGGTGTCGAAAATGAATAACAAGGGCTACATGCAGGATTCACCATTTTAGGTTGACTTTCAACAGTCACTCAGAAGGAAATTAGTTGTAAAAAAAGAAAATAGACCCCGGACGCTTCAATAGACCAGAACACAATGGATACACAGGACTGCTCATGCCTGCCATCGCTTCGCTGTCTGATTATAGTTTATTTTGTCTCACCTTAAATCTAACCAGATGCGAAACCTAATTTTGAGATCAACTCTAAATATTTTAAATGTCTAATCCCGAACGTGAATTATTTATTTTGACTTTTCTGCATCTGTCTGTCCTCCGCTGCTTGGTCCTCATAAGTGTAGAAATACATTTTACACACTGTGCATATCTCTGATGACTTCAGATAGGAAACCATATGTGTATTCACACACTGCTGATCAGCTTTACACACTCACTGTCTGTCATGCGCACATGCACACACATACACACACATTTACACTACCCGCCACGCACACACATTCATGCTACACACACAAAGCTAAGCAAGACATGGGGTTACCATGGTGATGGCTGAGCTCCAGTTCTCTCTCTACCTATAGTGCTTTAGCAACAGTAACCATGGTTATTACATGACATCTGTTCCTTTAAGGGATCTCATTAGATCGGATCAATTTACTCAACAAAATGATGATACCAGAATCCGTTGAAGGAAATTAAATTGACAAAATTGAGAAATTGACATTACAGGTTTAGGTGAGACTAGGTTGCTCACAGTTCCTTCAAAGCCAAATTCAATTTGACTGAAATTAAGTCCAAAACTGATTGTTTTAGGTTTTCATTTCTGTCTTTATCCGAGTCGAGTTGATAAGTCCCATGTTTATCGCTCATAAGAAGTTGACTATGTTTGCAAGCTCTGCTCACTTCTCCAGTTTGGCTCCTTAGTGGGAGATTTGGAGTCCTAATCAACCTCTGTGCTTATGACCAACTGTGGAGGGGTGTCCTCCTGCTTCCTGAGTGACAGCTCAGTCTGATTGTGATGGCAGACATTAATGAGGAGTGTGCTGGCTGTTTTAATGTGACTGCTTAATGTCCCACAGGGTTTCCGTGGCACTGTGTCTCCAGCGCAACACGAGTGTAACTCTGACTCCGAGAATAACAACAATATCAAAAAGGTAAGAGAAAAATGCCACATTTCACCTAAAACACCCACAGTCAGACTGACAAAACATCAATTTTATTATTTTAAGAAGTGACAAGACAATGGGCACCGATTACCAAATACCATCTACCCACTGTACACTACCTGCTCACTACTGAATAAGAGACAAGCTAGTGGAGCATTTATAGAAACTTAAAAGATAGATATTTCCATTAGGACCCAAACATGGACCTAAAAGAGAGTGAATGTCGGACTTACAGGTCCAGGTAGATAAAACACGACTTCAAAAAAAATAACATTGTTGCTCTGCAGCTGCTGGATGAGTCAACAGGCAACTGTGTGCTAACTAGGTCACCATATTAACTCAAAAAGTTGATAACACTATCTTTTATATGGTTTCTGCTGCCCCCCAAACATAATCTAGTTCATGTTTAAGATGCAAGTTCCCCCAAAAGTCAAGCTAACCTATTTTGTTTCTTTGGAAACTTTTTAATCTTGACTAGAATCTAAATTCTGTGATTGTCACTCTCCCAAAACTGTATTGTTAAAGAAATGTAAAGTATTTTTGCTGAGAAAAAAAAGATGGCCTGAACCGTCACTGTATCAGAGAGTATTTTGAATACATGCATGGCATCTGATACTTATTTCTGCTCTGTGATGCATTTCTGCCAAACATCACTGTGAAAAACAGCACTGACTCTGTACAATACAAACAGAACATTAGTGGGGGAATGTAGATGCTGTTGTGATGCGCTGCTGTGCCTGCAGGATGCCACCTGTCTGGATGTGGGTGGACAACACTGACATTGGACTCAATATAATCATTATCATCAAGTCTTCCACCCCCTGCTCTGGATAATTGTTTTATTATGTGTATTAATGATACAAGATGTCATCGGGTTTATGTCTTTTAAAAGTAAAACCGCATAAGAAACATGAATTGCTTAGCTTCATTGAGCCCTCTGCTGTAAGTTGGCCTCCTGTCACACACTTAAGGGTCCGGTTGGGAAACAGAGCAGCAATCATTTATCACTTGCGTGCAGACTATTCACTGTTGATTCTCTTGCCCACCTTTTGCTTATTGCTTTAAAATGTAATGACTCTCCTGACTGTGCATCTGATTAGACTAGTGAAAGTTTATCGCATCCGAGCAGTAATGTCAGTAACGATGTTCAGGCTGCACTGTGGTGGAGGTGGAAACGATGGTGAATTGGTGGGTAGTTAGTTTAAACATCCAAGTGGTTAGGGACCACTGTTGTTTAGAGAAAGCACCTCTGGGCGTCTGGTGGGTTTTGCTCTCCAGATATTGAGCCTTATGGTCTCATACTTCAGGCTTCGGTGGTATGTAATATTTCATACCTTCATGCCTTCATGACATTTCACCAGGGTCTACAGTATGTGACGGTAAAAGCGTGCGGTACTAACAACCCCCCACAACCACCACCCCGGTGGCGAGTGCGCTACTTACTACTACTTTACTTTCTTTACTACTACTACTTTCAGACTGAAAAATACACAAAACAAACCCACAAAATGTTAAGAAAATTAATATTTTCACTCCTATTTTCCTTATTAAACAGAGAAACACAACTGTAGACTATTTGAATTCAACTCACTCTCGCTCAAAGAAGACTGACGTGGCTTAAGAAATTATCTTTGAGTGTTAGGCAAATGTAACAGTTAGAAATTTAACATTCAAACTTATTTTTGGTGTCGTTGTTTATTACAAAGTGCAGCAGGGTTTTTGTGAGTTTTGTTTGATTTTGTTGCAACCCTCTATGATTTTACATCGGCTGCCATGTGTAGATTTTCTAGTTTTGCAGCTAGACTGTTCATTTGGAGTGCTGTTGACGTATACATATACAATTTTGTTATTTATTATTATTATTTTTTTAAATTATTATTATTATTATTGTTATTATTATTATTAAAACTCATGACAAGAGCCACCTGCACTGTGTTTGGAGAGGGGAAACAATGAAAAGAGCACACACATACAAGATAAAAATGTCCAGTTTGCTGAAAATTAGCTTCAGATGATGGTGGTAAAAGCAAGTTTAATGATAAAATTTTGAAATTGTGCACTGGCACAGAAAAGCAGAAACATCCAAATATCCCAGAGAACACCTCATTGCCCCTCCTTTTAAAAATATTGCTTTCAGCGCTCCCCGGTGTTCTCTTTAAGCTCCCTGGGGGTCAGTGCTGCCGCTGTTGAGAAATGCTATTTTAAAGTAAAACAACCCTCCAAAAGATTTATCGTAGGTTTTATATGTGACATTTTTCTGTAGGCTGACCAGGAAGTTAGCATCGTCCTGGTTCCCTCGTCAAAAAGCCTATGAGATTCTTTCATTGGATTTTTGATAATTTCAGAAAATAATCCCTGAGGCAAACAAACGTTTATGATACTTACACATTTTGTTCAGCAAGGTAATCTTCACTGATGAACACCACTTTTGGGATTTTTGAAGTCTAAATGTTATCCCCAGAAGTAAAAAGCTATTATCAAGCCATAAACTAACTACAGTACGGTCGCTATGCTACCACTACAACGCTAACAAAAAACCCATTGACTTTGAGACGAGGGAATAGGGAGTGCTAAAATGCTCACAGGTTTTAGGACTCATTACTGGGGTCCTCTATTTAAACAGAATTTGTATAGGACTGATTTTGTCTCAAGCTTTTTGATCTATATAAGCAGCTGATCACTGTAACCGTGATCACTATGAGAGGTTTCTGTTGTCCTGAAAAGGTCATTTATCAAGACACGCCTCAATACAGTTTTAAGTGTTTCATTGGCTACACTTTCGAAAGCTAAACTTGCAAGACGATCACCAAACATACGCCCTGTATGTGACAGACCCCGGCAACCATCTGCCATATGTTTTGGTCTTCTTTAAAGGTCGCCCCCTTCTGATTATCCTTTTTTGAAACCATCTCTGTAATATTATGCCTCCTCCTTCGATAGCTATTTTTGGCACCCTCTCAATTCCAGATAATTCCAGTATCCCTGCTCACTTACAGAAGGTCATTGTCTTTTCCTTCCTATTAGCTAGACGCTCAATTCTATTTAAATGGAAGGATATAACCTCTACATCACACGACCAATGGATCGAAGATGTGATGCAGAACATCAACCTGAAAAAAACAAGCACTCTAAACGGCTCCATAAAGAGATTTTACAAAACCTGGGATTAGTAGATAAACTATGTGAATAAGCTTCCTGGCCTGAAACTTTAAATTCATACCTCCACAAGTGGTCTGTCCTATATGTGTTAAAATGCACCAAGATGCGCACATTTTGTTTTGTCATTTTCTGTTTTTTTTCTTTTTCTTCCTTCCATGTCTCTTTACATTTCTCTTTATATATGTACTTTGAGATTATATCTTATGTTAACGTCTTGTCAGATAAACTGAAAAATCTCTGTAAATAAAATGATTTTAAAAAGAAAACTTATTAGACGATTAGTTACAAGAAAAATAAGTATTTTTCTCTTAAATGTCCTATAGATAGCAAAAAAATGTCTTTTGACAGCAGGTGACATGTCCTTTTTTTCCCCATCCTGTCACTGTCTCTCACATCCAGGAGGACGAGCCTCTCTCTCTGACAGCCCAGCAGCAGCAGCGGCAACAGCAGCAGCAGCAGCAGCAGGAGTACGTCACCCCCTCTTGGTCCCTCTCCCCCTCCTCCTCCCCCATCTCTCACTCTGACGCCAGTGACTCAGACGCTGGAGATGAAGACAACGCCAGCCCTCGCGGGCGTGCACCACGCCGGCGTAAAAAACGGCGTGGCACTCCTTCAAAGAAAAAGACCACCCATCGGACTCCACCGGGGCGGCCGCCGACAGTCTCGACTAGCATTCCTCATCACAACCGTCCGCTTCCTTCATCCCACCCTCCAGCGCAGTCCTCCCCTCCCTGCTCATCCTCCTCCTCCTCTTCTTCAGCTAAGCCTGTGTTCAAAGCTCCGGCTCCGCTGGGCGCCAACACCAAAGGCAACGTCAACATAAATGTCCCCAGAGGAGGAGTGTCCATAGACTCCATGCGCCAAACCTGTGAGCACTGTGGACGCCACTTCCGCTCCCTGGGCCGCCACTTGGATAAACACCATGCCCACCAGCCTGAAGTGTGCTCCGCGCTGGTGGAGCGCTACACACAAATGCCCCGTCTGCACGCACAGAACAAAAGCCCCACCACAGCTCACACACACACCCCGCAGCACTCAAAGTCATCACAAGCGGCGGGACAGAGCCGCAGCTCAGATCTTTCACAGATCGGCGTCCAGGACCTCTCCATGCCTCCGCCCACTCTCACTGCAGCGAACCAATCCCCTACCTCCTCTGGAAGAAACTCCACCCCCCCTGTGCTGACACCCCCCCGAGGACAGAACGCAGTGCCCGTGTCTGTCCTAAAGAGGAGCCCACCTCCTGTAGCTGTCTCGCAGTCCAGGAAGGGAGCAATGAGGAGGCTAAAGACAGAGAGGCCGGAGGAGGAGGACGACGAGGGGGAGGATGTAGATGAAGAAGATGTGGAGGTCGTGGAGGTAAAGAGGCCCAAAGAGGAGGAGGATGTTGAGGTGGTGTGCCCGCAGCCCTTCAGCAGAAAGTTGGCCAAAGAGATGGAGCCCCCAAAAGAAGAGGATGATGAAGAGGATGAGGAAGAAGAGGAAGAGGAGGAGGAGAATGGAGTGATGGAGGTGGAGGATGAGAGTGGCACAGAGGATAAGGAAAAGGACTTGCTGAGGTAACTTGAGGACTTTGTTTGCTTTGTTAGCAAATTTGAGAAAAGGGCTGCAACTAAAGATTCATTTCATTGTTGATTAATCGATTAATCATTTTGTCTATAAAATGCTTTGGCCAACCAACAGTCACAAACCCAAAGATATTTAGTTTACCTTCATCTGTGACCAAAAATAGCATACAATTCTCACATTTAAGATGCTGGAGCCAGTAACAGTTTGCCATTTTTTCTTTTAAAAAATGAAAATTTGATTATTGAAATAGTTGCAGACTAGTTAAGAAAAAAATCAACAGATAAATTAATTTTAAAAATAATCATTAGTTGCAACCATGGTTGGAATTGAACTTTCTTTGTCTACCTGTCATTGCTTGTGAATTCAAAAGTCTACTAGCCACTCAATAGATTACCATTGTGTTATTGGCCTAAAACGGATTTATTTTCCAACTATGCACTCAAATCATCCCAAAGTTCACCCCCAAAAACCTGCTGCTCAATCTTATAACACTATTGCTGTTGTACAAAAAATGTTATTGTGAGATTGTATGATAACGCACTGCAATTAAATCCGTAGGATTTAAGGGGATATATTGGCAGAAATTGAATTTCAGGGTTTTCCAAACATTCATTTATTAGCCGTGATTAAAACGTCCACTGCTACAAATAAATGCTTGATTTTTGGAGTTGGATCATTCATTAGGATTGCTGTTGAAATACCATTCGGTTATTTTTTGCACCACTTTGTGGGAGAGAAGCAAGTACTCTGGGCACAGCTGGAGCAGTGAAATGAAATGTAATTTAAAGTGAAACTTAACTGTTAATTCTGCTTGGTCTAAAAGTTTAAAAGTTTCAGCTCTGAGAGGATTCACAAATCAACTGTCCACCTCATGAGTCAAAAACTGCTGTTGGGGAAAGTGGTACTCATGGATTGCTCTGCCTGTGCTGTGTTCATGGATCTGCAAAACCCTCAAAATTTAGAGAGGGGACACAGATTGATACAAAGGAACACACATAAAAAAAATAATAAGAATTGTCATAGTTGTCCTTCATCAGCTACCACCACACATGCATTAAAATTCTGTAGAAAACACTAAATATATAGTTTTCTTTAGTGTATAGTTACCTAAAAAAAAATAATAGTTGTGTTTTCATACCTTACAATAAGCCATCAATATCTACATAGGGTGCTGGTGGTCTTTGTTTATGGAGATTGTCATGTTGCATCACCATGTTTCTACAGGAGCCCAGAATGGGCAAACACTGGCTCCAGATAGGGCCATTAATGTTTTTGTGTTTTCGAGTTGATCACTGTGGTTAGCAGCTCATTTGCAACAAAAACACTAACAGCGCCGTTTATAAATGGGAAACTGCTTTATCCAATGTTTTAGTGGTTAAAATCACCTGGTCTGTGTGTTCTGGAGAAGAAGAGACCTCTGCGGATAAAACTTCCTGAACAATTAACACCAAAAGAAATTCTAAAAAGGAGAAGTTTCAGCTGGTTTCAATCTGTAATCCTCACCTCTAGCTGCCAATAAATCCCCCTGAATCTTAAACACTGAACATTAAAGTTGTTATAAGTTAACTGGAACTAATACTATTAGTATGAATAAATCAAGTAATTTGTAGACATCTGTCATTTTTTCAGTGGTTCGGGACGTCACCACATGCTGCCCCTCCTCTCGTCTTTGTCCTCTCTGGTGCTGTACCTGCGTCGGCTGCAGCACTCAGCCTTCCTGTCCCTGTCTCGCCAGCTACAGTCAGCAGAGGCCTGGCGCCTTCTCTGCCACTCCAGCCTGGCTCTCCTCATCCTGTACAATCGACGACGAGAGTGTGAGGTCTCCAAGCTGTCCATCGCCGAATACCGAGCTCGCGTCACTCCCCAGTGCCCTGTTCCTGTCCCACCTGGTGCACCTCCAGCTCTCACTCCACTGGAGGCCTCACTGTCCCCCTTTGAGCGCCTGGTGCTTCCTCATCTCCCCAGAGTGGGGGTCCAGGGTAAACGCGGACGAGTCCAGCCCCTCATCCTCCCCCCTCACTGCGAGCCCTGTCTGGAGCTCCTCCTGCAGACAAGGCAAGACGTGGGAGTAGACCCTGCAAACCCGTACGTCTTTGCCAGGCCCTATCACTCCCCCGCCACACCTCTGCGAGGTACTGACCTCCTCCGCAGCTTGGCCCGATCGAGTGGTACCCGCAACCCGCGTGCCCTGACCCAGACCAGGGTTCGCCGCCAGGTAGCTATATTGACCCAGCTGCTGCTACTGGGAGAAGGAGAGGAACCCGGGCAGCCTGGAGGCAGTGCCGTGGAGAGGCTGGAGCACTTCCTGGAGAGGGAGTACCATGTGACACAGAACTGTGCCGGCATTGGCCAAGACCCAGGCCTGATGGGCAGAGTGGGCAGAGTGGTGCTTTGTGGAGAGAGAGATGGAGTGCTGTTCAGAGGAATGAGCCTGAACCACATCTGCCTGGAGCTGGATGGTGAGCTGAATGAATGAATGAATGGGACTGATGTCTTTTTCTCTTGTCCAAGACGAGCTGTATCATCCCTCCTTCTCTGGTGTCAAACATCCTCTGGCTGGAAAAGGACTGCAACCCTCCTTCCAGTTTTTGTGGATGTGTGTGTGTGGAGGAGGAGGTGTTTGATAGGAGAACAGGGACAGATTAGACTAATACACAGAGTTTGTACAGTCATGAAAAGTCATTGAATTTTATTAGAAATTTTCAGGCCTGGAAACGTTTTCAAAACCAAATATAGCCTGAGAGTTTTGGAAAAGGCATGAATTTTTGTTTCACAAGCCAGTAAAATAACACATGACTTGTTCCAGGACCTGGCTGTGATCTTGCCATAATTCTTTCTGATTTCTGATTATTTTGGTGGGCCCATGGGATTGGAAGGCATGGTTTCTTTGAAAAATATCATCAATATATACATACATAAACACCAAAATGTTTAGAGAAAAAAAATTGCTTAAATTCTGTCTTTACAAATCCCCTATATTACAAAAAAAGGCCAAAACATGCATGGGGAGGCATTTTTTCTCAAGAAATCGTCGGTAAAATAAATACAAAATACAGCCATTTAAAAATGTATACCCCTCCCTAAAGCAAAAGTCCCTCCCCAGTGCTTAAAGAATTATTTGACACGCCTCGTCCTTTTTGCACCACCCCTCCCCTGTCATTTCTAACAAACAGTCTCTAAATTATTTTTAAATATTCATATTCCAATCCTGTTTTGATTTTCTTGTCTATATTTTAAAGAGCTATTGTATAGTGACAAAAAAGAGCCGATAAGGAGTAACGATAGTCGTTTTAGAAAATGTTTGGTAAATAAATTTACCTTGAAGTCATGGAAATGTATTTGGTTAAAAATGTCTATGAACTCTGGATGAAGTTGTGCTCTTTCTTTTCCAGTGATGTCAGGAAACTCTGCAGACTCGTACTCAGAGGGAGAGTCTGAAGGGGAGCAGGTGAAGGAGAAGCCTGAGGCACCCGCCCCTGCTCCCGCTCCGAACCCCACGCCCACCCTGCTATATGTCAGGAAGGGCAAGAACAACGGGCGAGTGGGACGACCCAAGAAGCTCAAGAACACCCAGCCAGCCCCTCCACCTCCTCCACCCCCGAACCGCAGGAGAGGCTCAGGTCAGCCCAAATCTTTGCTTTCTTGGGTTTTAAGTAAATGAATAATCGTTCAAGTAAACAAACTGAGGAAGAGGAATACAATTGTGCCCGTGACATTTAAAAAACAAACCACCTGCATCTAAAGATAAAGGAAAAATATATACAAAATGAAGCCAAAAAAGTATTTAGGGAAGCAAAAAAGTAAGAATATAACAGAACATAGTGCAGTAGTGTCTATGCATCCAAGTTAAGAGAGGAGAGACGAGATTCAGAACATGGGCAGCTGAAGCTGTTTGCTTTGTCAGCCAGACTCCAAGTCAGTATTTGAAGGTAAAGCACTAAGCGTACTGGTACATGTTTATCCCAGCAGGCAAAGGTCACTGGTCAAATTGGAAGAAATGCACACCGCTGAGAGCAGAACCAAAATAGTGTGAGCAAGTTCAGAATTTCCAAAGTTCTTCCTGTTCCACGGCACTTCTTGTCAGCTGATGTGGACTGATTAGCAGATGTTATGTCAGTGTCAGGATTCCCTGAAGGAGTTTGATATCCTGGAGGATGGAAATTATTCTTTATGGATGAAACCGTTTTTGATAAACGCTGACTTCAATTTCAAATAAATTATGACTAATGATTATTTTTATTATCAATTAATCTGCTGGTAATTTTTTTTAATTGATTGAATAGCTGTCTAGACAATTCTGGGGGCACCTCTGATTGTAACATCAGAGTAAATAGTTTTCCCTAGTTCTTATAGTGATATTAAAGACAATCAGTGCTTTCTGGACTCTGACTTGAGAACTGAGAGCAAACTAATTTGAACTTTGGGTGTTGCAAACCATGAAGTGTGGAAAAAACCTGTTCAAATTGAACTTGTGAATTAGCTTTTAAACTTGTGACAACACTGTTGTTATGCAACTAACAACAAAAAATGGATACAGACAGATTCCTCCTTGTTTCCGAACTGTTGGTCTTTTTTTCATCGATAGTATAAATCAAAGGAACAAGACAAGCAGTAAACAACAGTTTTCATTTTTCATGTTTGTACTTCAAAACCACTGAATATGGAGTTAATAGCACACATCTACTGTATACAGTAAATGAGTGACAACAAACCTCAGGCACCGCTTGTTGCAAAACAAACAGCCTTGGACCGACTGACCAAAACATGCTGAAATCTGAAAAGTGCAACTTAAATTATTGTAAATTCAGCAGCTTACACCTTCATTTGATCTTCTTTAGTCTCAATGGATCATTGAGAGCTAGCTTTACTGTGACACTGAGAAGAATACATAAAAAAATACATAAAAAGTAAAAGTGCACAACAAGAAGAGTAATAAAGTAATCTAACAAATTAAAAGCAATTAAAACAATACAGTTAAAATAATCAATAATCATTCAAGGCAGTTGCAGACTGTGACAGAATTACTGGTGATCAGACATCTAAACTGACCAATGGATACAGGTGAATTAAGTTTTCAGAGTTGCTTGTCAAATGTTCCATGTGTTGAGAAGAATATAGTGTGATTTGCAGGGCTGTACCCGACTCAGAATTATGCTAGTCCAATCAGATTTGGCTGTTCAGTATGAATTTTCAGTGATTAATGTTTTTTTTTCATATAAAGTTTTAAAGTTTGAATGGGCTCAGCAGGACAGTTCAGTGTAACAGCAGCAATCAGGTAAAATAGTAAACAAGCTAACAGCGCTAACAACGCATCAGAAATGTGAAACAAAATTTGTTTGCCAACACGAGCTATCAATGAAAAGCCTGAGACTGTGTTGTATTAAGTTGCTGAGCTGTAAATTCACAATGTCTGAGATGTAGAGAGAAGATAAAGTTATCTCAGAATCTTAAACAACTCCCTCTACCAAAGAGTATCGTGAAAGTCAAGAGCACTCACTCTGCAGCAATATCTGGGGACCAATGCCCTCGTGCACACTGACATGCAATAACAATAACACATAAAGAGACTTCTTGACTTAAAGCAATTTCAGTTGACAATGGGGTCTTCAACTGATGATTCTAATCTTGGACGTTCAAGGGGCAGCCCTGGCGATTTGTGTTCATGGGGTCCATTGGAGGTTCCACATCACTCATGCCAAATGAGAGAAGCTGTTAAACGTCGTCGTCATTCATCTCTCCTCCTCTGTAGGGAAGCGAGGCGTCCTGAAGCGTCCCTGGTCAGAGGCGGAGCGTGCGGCCGTGGAGGAGCACCTGACCCAAAACATCACCGAGCTGCGAGTGCCGGCAAAGGCCGACTGCGAGCGCTGCCTGCAGCAGTGCCCCCTATTGGTCAGCAACCACCGCGACTGGAGAGCCATCAAATTCTACTGCCACAACCGCATTCAGCTGCTGAAGAAAAACCAGCGGCGGGAAAGTGAGCCCCAGCCTCTCACTGTCTGCTGAAGGGACAGAGTGGGAGGGGGAGGGAGTGGGAGGGGGGTCTGTTGTGTTGCAGCTGATCAGAGCAGATTCTCAAATGGTACCCTGCTGCCCAGGCAGCACTCATTTTAAGAGGACGGTCCTTAATTTCACTCTTTTCTGGTATGGTTTTTAATCGGACACCTGATTGCAGTTTTCATTTTGAGCCACACAAGAACAGAAATCTGATTTTTTTTTATATTTGCTGCTCCACTTTGAGGTCTTAAAAATGACACTAGAGTCATGGTGATGTTCCTGGTCTGAGGGTGATAGTGCAAGTCTTGCACTTGGACGGGTGCCGTTTGAGACATGCCTTGGGGGACTTGGGGGACACTGGCCGCAGCCTGTGTTGTATATGGACATTTTTTCTCTCCTTCCAAAACAGATACACTAAACTGAAATTAACAAGGGAGGCGGTTGAGCCCCACAGTGTTGTTATATGAACGTCGTGAAGTAGCATTAGTGTTTCATGCACTTGGAGACGTTAATAGGACAAATGGCCTGTGCTTGGGTCACACTTTTCTCAATAGTGGCTATATAATTAGAGTAGGCCTAACTACTGTTAACCTAGAATAATAACCACATCTTTCTTTCTTTTCATACAGCTGACTGTGCACTTCTGACAGCGGTTACATTATATCTGAATCATCATTTACATGTACGGTACTAGGTGATGAACGAGTTACTCTTTTGCAGTTTTATGAAGATTTTTTAAAGTGGAACACAGGATTTAACGACGGAGATGTTTTTTGACAAACTCCAAAGTGTCGGGTTTCATGAGAGAGACAATGAAATGGCCTCAGAATGTTGTGAAGTTATCTTTGGATACCTAAGATGCTCAGTTAACCCTTTGAAACCTAGATCGACATCAGTTTTCTTGTGCTGCATTTGGACGCTTTTTACAAGCACTTTAACCCTTTGAAAACACAGCAAATTGATTTGATTTCAAAAACATGGGAAGAAAGGCAGTGAGCAACTTGCCAGGAAATGTTCCACACATTGCAAGAAATTAGTAAAATGTTACAGGAAAACGACATGAAAAGTAGTTTTTTGTTTGTTTGTTTGTTTGTTTTAAAGGGGGAAAAAAAGGAAAAGATGTCCATATATATATGGACATATATATCAGTACATTCTTTTTTTTGCCATTTTTTGTCGTTGTTTTTTATTTCTTTCAAAATATGTGAGAAGGGGGGAGAGCAACTTGGCAGAAAATTTCCCACACAATACAAGAAATTTGTGAAATTAGTAGGTGACTAAAAAAAGACCTGAAAAAAGTAAAGATCTTTTTTTAAAAAAGGGGAGTTTATATATTTATTTAAAAAAAAAATACTTACTCCTACTCACTTACTTACTACTACTCAGAAAATAAAATTCCTAATTATAATAATTGTTATTGTGTTACAGAAAAAATACTGTTTCCAAATGTCAGTAGCTTATTTTCGGGGAATTTTCTTGTAATCTTTTACTAATTTCTTGCTTATTTTTAAGCCATGTCTTGTTAAGTTTCTCATTGCCTTCAACCCTTATTTTTGCTAGAAATCAAACCTATTTGGTTTTGCCAAGGGTTAAACCACGTGCCAAGTCCAGAAACGTGCTCGGAAACCTGTTCGGAAACCTGTTGCGTTGGACTCAAGATGTCAACAGCTTCCACTTCCCCTTGAAGAACAGCATGTTCTTGATTCCAATTGTTTTTTGTTTTTTCTGCCTGTTGCACATTTGTTTATTCAGAGCAGTAAAAAAGGTGCTATAGGCCAATAAGCTGGATATCACTTTATACATGGAGAGAAGATTACCCTTGGTTGTTTTAAACGTTTCTAAAAGTGGGCATTTATCAGAGGTTGTTCTGTTACCACGTGTGTTGCATCGTCTGTGTCGTCTTTCCCAGTGGCTAGAGCTCCTCCTGTCCTTCCCCAGCCACACTACACGGTTTGCAGCTCGACCAGATTTTCAGTTTCCCTTCGGTGTCGCTGAAACTCTGTGTCCATTGGACTAAAACCTCCATGACACCTCAAGACAGATACTTGAAGTTATTTAAACCTTTTGCAGAATCTTTATGTTCTTTCTCGCTCTAGCCTTGCCAGTTACATTGTACATAACAAATCTATTATCATTATGCTAACTGGTTGTTTGTGCTAGGCTATATGTAGCTTTTTCCATTTCTGAGTTATTGCTATCTGTAAATAAGCCTGTTTGTAAATACTCCTCAGAGAAACAAAGAAAAAACACAATGTATGACATGCCTTGGTTATTGTGTTATGTTTTTTCTTTTTTATAAGTCTTATAAAAATTTAAAGCTCTATGTTTTGTGCTGTGGTTATTAATTTTGGTGCCATACTCAACCCATAGTGAAATGGTGCAAACAATGTAGCAACTGGTACTGTGTTATATGAATGTTTACTATTGATGTTATTGTAAAATATCTTGTAAATAATGGTCAGAAACTCAGCATTTATTTACAGCTTTGTCTCCTACATGCAATTCACTGTTACAAACACTAGATGGAGGTGTTGGTGTATAAACCATAAACAGAGAAGGGTGATTCGTCAAAGACTTTCCCTGTAGATGTGTGTGCCCCCATCTAAACCCGTCCCAAACCCTCCGTTTATTTATGGTGTGATACTTCTAGCACTTTAAGTTTATGTTTTTTTTTCTGTAAACCTAAGAGTGTTTAAGTGTGTTTTAATTACTTTAGCACTTATTTTTACTTGTGGACTTACATAACTCTATTTTAAATTATTCATATATTTTTTATTTGTATCTTTTCTATATCTTTTATCTTTTTTTATATGTATCTTCTGTTTTCCCTTCTTTCTGTTTGGCTATAGTTTTTATATGCTTTATTTATATTGATTATTTAAAGTGCTATTTTAATACTAGAACTTTGATCAATGCACCCAAACATTAGTAAACCACAGGAACTACATAACTGATCCCTCCTTGGGACCAAACCCTTTTATTTTATTTTTTAAATTTTATTTTAGGGGCAGCATGACTTGTCATAAATATATCATCAGCCTCTCTCTCTCGCTCTCTCTCTCTCTCTCTCTCTCTCTCTCTCTATATATATATATATATATATATATATGTATGGAAAAAGGAAGAAAAAATAAGTTAAATAAAAAATGAATTGAAAATTTAAAAAATAAAATTATTAATATTAGTAAGTAAAGTAGATATAGGCAGGGGTGACAAAATTTGTGAAAGATATGCTGTGGCATGTTGTCACAGCAACGCCTGTACTTCATGCTATCCAAGTAGCTCACTTGGGCCACCCCAGTATAAAAAGTGTGGACACTTCAGTGAACCTCAATAATAATAATAATCATCATTAACAGAAGATTTTATTAAGAATATGCTTATAGTTACGGTTTCTTTATCTTTTGTTGTTTCTTTAAGGAAAAAAAAAGAGTTATTACCTCCCCCCCACCTGTCTTTTCATGAAATGGTTGGGTCCTGTCTTCACACCTGGCGCTAACGGTACCTGCTAGCAAAGTGAAGTGAGGAGTGTCGGTGGAGCTGATCCTCAAGTTAAAGCTTTCACGAGAAAAGTTTGGGTACCAAAAACCAAAACAAAGACAGAGAAAAAGGAGAAGGTGACAGCAAGTTACCCAGTTCTTGACAAAGAAAGGTGGGGCACTGTGAGTGGTGGAAATGAACCTGTTTAGTTGGTAGTGAAATAAGCTAGCCTTCCTTTGCTAATTAGCTAATATCTGCACGGAAAATTCATGTTGTTTACATTTTGCTCCTTTTTTAACCGTCATTTAATCAATACATGCAAATTTTTAGCAGGTTATTCATACTAAATCTGTTGTCCCTTTCTGTCCCTGTCCACTATCAGGCCAGAGTACAGATGCAGCTTCATCCTCAGCAGGCCTGTCTCCCCCCACCAATGACCCAGCCACACTCCCAGCTGAAGAAGGAGGTGAGCTCATGATTTGTCAGCTGATACTTACTGAAATTTTCAATAGTATCTCTCTGCAGGCTTGCAGGCAGCAGTTTCAGGACCGCAGATCTAGGACCCTCGTTTTTTGCAACAGCGCCACCCAGTGAAGTGGATGAATGCAAAAATACATGATACTTAAAGGTTTATTCCACCAAAATATTATTAAACAAGTACCACCAAAATAGTGCTTTATAAGGATACACTCAAATATGAATTAAGTTAAATTTGCTTAAAGTGAGACACATATATTGGGGAACTGAACAGCAAAATGAACAACATCTAGCCACATGGCATTGTGTAAAGTTAATGTTAAACTATGACAGTACTGGTATTAAAGGCACTAACGTTAACATATACTTTATACTTGCTTCCCTTGATAGTTTAGGCTTTAATATTTAATGTAAGCTGATAACTTAGAAACTTAGAAAGAATGAACCAAATTAACATTATTGTCACTAAATCAACAATTATGTATGTACTTGGCAAAATGAAGCTATGTCTTCATTGAATTACTTTAAACTATTGTCCCCAATTTTTGTGTCTCATTTTAAACAAATTTAACTTAATTCATATTCAGTACTTATGGTCTGTTCGTAGTCCATCTTCAACATGTGTCAAGTGAATACAAAGCCAATTAACTGAAGCCAAGCAGTGCACATGTACAGAAAAACAAGGGTCCTGGATCTGGGGTCCTGAAACTGCTGCCTGCAAGCCTGCAGATACACCCTTCTTGAAATTTAGGCTATGATGTTTTTACCAATGGTGGAAGAAGTACTATGATTTTTGTGCTAAAGAAGAATTACCACTGTCTAAAAAATACTGGGATGGGAAGTATTATCAGAAAACTGTATTTAAAGTATGAAAATTAAAAACCACTCATAATGCAGAATGGCTCCCTTCAAAGTATCATATCTGTAGACTTATTGTTTCTAATGTCAATGTGTTCTAGAGGTGTGGTTTTAACATTTGCACAGGGGGGCCCAAAATCCCTGGCAGTGCCTCTGCCTGTTTCTATTTCTATGCTTTTGTCGTCTAAACATAAATAGATGCAGCGCAATTCCACCATGTGCTTGTGCTGACATCACGGTTGCGGCATCCCGCAACATAAAGAGCAGCCACAGAAATATACCCAGAGCGTAATATGTAGATGCATAATACCAGTGCAAGGCGGCAACATATGATGACTCTGGATGAGAAGATGTTCCGTAAGATTTGGTTTTTATGAACACATGCTGAATTTACAGTGCAATTCCAGTTCCAAATAGGTGTCAGGTTTCCATTCGTGCATTTGAAAATTTATTTTAAAAAGACAGAAAAAAGAAGTAAAATTACAAAGATACTTATACACAAACAGAAGAAGATAATCAAAATAAAAGAATACCTCTGTGATGTCTTCATTCCTATATTAATTCATGTTACTTTTGACTTGTCAACTGAGCATTCTGAGAGTTTTTTTAAAGTGAAGTGAGCCATTCAAAAATGCAGTTGTGTCTTATATTCCAACATTGCAGCAGGAAACAACGATTAATATAATTTTAAAAACTAATATTAATGGTAAAAAATAATGCTTAGACCTTAATTGCATCTTGATGAACACGTTAACACTGACAGTCCTATTTTCAACACATTACCCCACTAATGACCCCTGAGCTGTGAATCAGTCATCAGCCAAGACCTGATGTGCTGCCCTCCCTGACTGGGAGTTTCAAACCTCTTGCATATATGACATTATGACTGCATCCAACAGTGACTTTGTGAGGTCCAGGACTACACCTGCACTCCACTGCAGCAGGGTGACAAAGACACCACCAGAGGTCAGCAGAGACCAGCTTTTCAGGGGCTGTGAGATACTCTCTCAATGATTTTGTTTCTTCCCCCATATGTATATATTCTCTTTTAAATTAAAAAGAAATCATAATTTTCAAGAACTTATTTCAGGTAATTTCCGTGTGTGTGTGTGTTTTTTTATTTATTTATTTATTTTCACTTTTTAAAAAATGTATTTACATTTAATTTAATTCATTTATTTATTTATATTATTATTAATAATAATAATAGTAATAATAATAATAATCTAATTTTCATGTTTATTTTGGGTCATTTCTTTGTACATTGCTCTTTGCATTCCTTTATGTTTTTGAAAGAAAAATATTTTCAAAATAAATTAAAACTTTTGACTTGGGTTGTGAAACTCAATATTCTCTAACGAACGGACTACTGAACAGCTGAGTTTTTTAGTGGTTTAAGGTCCTATCTTCTATCTTCTCTGGGCTTTTTCAAGATACAACATAAAAGTTATTACAGTCAGATCCCGACAGGCTCCTCCTGATGCAGTACTACATGCTGTCTAACTCCTCTTTCTAAGGACTGCTGCTCAGACAGAAAAATCCAAGAGAACTCAAGAACCCCATTAATTGACTTGTTTTTCTTCTGTTTCATGAATATAAAATGTTCTCGGCAAAGCTATCAACAAAGTGAACACAAAAACAAACACAAGGGCTACAGCACAGCACAGCAAGTGTCTCTCACTGTGTTCACAATCAAACCCGAATAACTGTTAGAGCTGTGACTTGAAATTTCCATCATTTCAATGTAAACTCTGGACGTGGCAGCAAAATCTTCTTGGCATTCAAGAGATTCATCATTTTCTCTTCATTAAATGTTGGCACTTTACTTTCACAAGAGACTGAAAGGAAGGCGTTCGTATTCAGACTGTCAAAGACCTCTTTACAATTATTGGTTTACAGTCTCTATACACTTTAGAAACTGAAAGACAGGCTGCTGTTTGCTCTTTGGTCCAGGAGATGGTAGTAAAGGGACAAAATGAGCCATCATCACATAATCTAACCATCTGAATTCAGCAGACAAATAATGCATATGTTGATATTTACCCACTAAAGGCGGGACCGTGTGACTGTGAACAAAGTAGACTGTGTGGCTGCAATCCTACTTTTAAATGAACTTGACATTTAACACAACAATCTTAATGCATAGTGCTCAAGAGGGTTGTTTTAACACTCAGCATGTGGGTTGAAGGGAGGCGAATGACTGTTTTCAGGACAAACCTGCAACAAAAGGTTAAAATTCCCTGTAACAAAGCCAGAGAGATTGTTGTTTATATTTCACACATTCTTCTTTCTTGGCAACTCCTGGCGCCTACATAACCCACAATGCTACTTTACTGCAAACAGTGTAGTCAGAGATTTGTGTGTTATGCTGGTAGTGGCTAGTGTAGCTTTGAGCTGCAAGCTCCAGCTCTGTCCTACTCTGTTTGATGACTTATTTTGTTTTACGTCCTCGTTAATTAGCTACCTACCAGTTACATGGGCATTTTCCAGCTGAAATAGCCTGTCACATGCAGTAAAAAACTAAAAAACGTAACCTGACATTTATGCAACCCAGTCTGACCTGTTAAGGCTCATTTACTCTGGTTGGATATCTGCACTACTGTCCACAAGCCTACACAGTGTATAGGAAGTGGGAGTAACAGGGTGTTACTAGGGATCCTAGACTATGAAAATAATGGACAGAGCTAGCGTAACGTCACCCACTAGTTTGTGTATTACCATTTTGAAGCCTTGATTTCAGCATTTTCCACCATCACCATCTTTTTTTTTTTTTTTGAGCTAGAAGTGACTATATCTGGGTGAGAGGTTGAAGCTGTGGAGATGTGAGCAATGGATCCAACACGTTCTCATCCCAAGTTGTCACGTATTGGACTTCTGTGTCTACATATTACGCTCGAGGTATCCTTCTACGTCTGCTCTTAACGTTCAGAGATGGCGCCACATGATGTCATCACAAGCACATGGTGTAAACAAACGCACATGCTGACACGGATGATTAGGATCAGGGGAAAGAAGCACATGGTAAGGTGTAGAAAAAAATATCACATACAGACGGGAAGTGAACACTGGACTCCTGCATGAAACTCTGAGGTTTGTTGGATTGATCCACCTTCCTGCCCACTCTATGGTTACTCTTGCATTCCTTATACTATGCTGACACTGGCAGCATTTAACCTGATGCCGTCCCGCTGCGTTTCATGCGGACATGACAGGTTCCGTCGGGCTGTGTTTTCACCTGACACCGCCGTTTCACTGTCCACAACGTTGTTTCATGTGTATGCAAAAGGTGGCTATTGGCATTGTGATCTTATATCATACTTGATTTTTAAAGTAGGGCTTTCAAAATAACACCTACATTTCGATTAATTAAAAATTTACACTGATTAATTGCTTTCTGTGGTGCGCTTTGACCTGGTGCCTCATTGAAGGCCACAGTGGCTTTGTAACGTGAGGTTTGGTGCTATCGGCCTACTTCAAGCCTGAAATATCATCTCAAAACATTTAGCAGCGAAACCCAGGGATCCAAGCTCACACAGCCTCTGATGGTAGCGCTAGCAGCCGAACTTCCCTGCTTCCATTTCAAAATAAAGTCCTCTGACAACGTCTCTGTTGACAGAATCCCATCAGTTGTTGACACAAGGTATATTATTTTAAAATATATGTAGGGCCATGCTGTTGACAATACAGAAGCTGCAAGACTTCAGAAATAAGTTAAATCTGTGCTTAAAATGTGAATTTAATTTTTTTAAAATACTTTCACAGCAACAATTGATGTTTGCGATTAATTCAGATTAATTAATCACAGAGCAAGTAATTAGATTTTTTTTTTTTCATCGCTCGACAGCCCTATTTTTAAGCTCCTAGTGTTGACACTCGGGTAGGACCCCTCTCTCTTTTTTGCCCCACAACCTCTAAGAGGCTTCATACACCCCTGAGAGAGAACTTCAGTGTTGAATATATTATATACATATATATATATATATGTATACCTTCACAAACAAATTGCACAATCTTTGATTGACTCATTGATATGGGACTCCACACCATTCAGGCACTTTAAAAGCTCAGACTCTATCCTTAATAACAGCATGTAAATTAAAAGCCCACTTTTGCTGTGCAGAACTACTTGTTGATTTTCACACTCATTAGTGCAGGGACAGATGGCAGCTGTCTGAAGAGACAAATAGACGCTTTAAAGCTACCAAACTCATAGCTGCTTTCAGTGCAGTAGTTCTGCTCCTGTACGTGGAAAATTAAAAAGAGACATTTGTTCTCTCTTGAGCTCTGCCAAGGTGTTTCCATATTCTTCATGTTAATGACTTATTTGATTACTTTTTGAACTAAAGGAACCATGAAATTGTTTTGCTGTTATTTTATTTGACTGTAACATTTGTGTACTGATGATCTGGTATATAAAAAGGAACCACAAACACCTGCTGAGTGTTAATGGTGAAAATATCCAGACGATATCCCACAATCCTTAAAAGAAGGGCCTTGAATCCCACTTTTCAGTCCAAAGACATTTTATTACAAGTTTTGATTATCTAAGTCAAAGACTTGGTTGCCTGCTACTCAGTGCAGACAATTATTCTGTATATTTGCTGTGCTAGAATGAGATATGAAAATTGACTTTGCTTTGAACATGATGTGGAGAATAAAATGTATTATTTAGAATTACTCATCACTGACAATCATTTGTCATCGCCATCTGAGTCACAACTTTAAAACATTTCAAGTAATAATCCGTGTGAAAAAATTCATACAAAAGCCATGAATTTAATAGTGTGAGATCCGTTGACACGCGTACCCGTTATCTTAATCCCTGCTCTAGTGATGAATGATGATAAAAAGGAAGCGTGGAAAGTGTGAGGATGTGGGGACCAGTTGTTCACTAATCATATCAATAATTCAATATTTTTTACATTTATGCAACACCAAATCTGCTGTTATATGCATGTACTTTTTGACCTGTCGCTGAGGTTTATGAAAAAATGATAACACTTCTGTTTGGCATAGTTTGTTCTGATGTTTGATAACATTTTGATACCGCAGGGGAAATATTGAAGACATACAATTCTGAATTATTATGAAAAAATAAATCTCACCAGTTATACCATGACAACAGTGATTTTTCTTGTCTTGGTTAGTAGCAGAGATGAGCAGAATGACTGTAGCAAACATTAGCAATAACAGAGAGTCAGACAGTGCAGCTGAAACCAGTGTATCTACACTATTTAAAAATCAGTATTGAAACCATTTCAAACATTTAGAATTGATATGTTTTGATAAATCAATAGTTTGGCAACACAGCAATAGACCATCTCCTTTTACCTTAAACTAAATTTGTATTCTGTTAAGCCGAACCCAGCAAGAGCAAACTCATTTTACAGCTACAGTTCACTAAAAATATATCACTTAAAAAACAAGTTAGGTAAAAAATAGGCAATACAGTAAAAGAATCTTAATTGATATTAGTTTGTTCTTGAGCAGTGACTGACATTACTGAGAGCTTTGGATGATTGGTTGTTTTTGTTCAACTGAGAATTGCAAATTGTAACTTAAACCCTTTGAAATCTGAGCAAATCAGCTTAATTTCTGAAAGAACGTGGGAAGAAGGCAAAGAGCAACTTCAGAAGAAGTGGCCCAAAATGTAACAAGAAATTAGGGGGGAAAAAACAAAACAGAAAAACTGCCCGAAACCGGCCAAAAAAGATGAAAAAGTAAGTAAGACAATTAAATTACTTGGAAATAATGTGCTTGAAGTATATCATTTTTGTAATATTATTTAATTATTATGGTTATTACAATTCTTTGTAATAATTTTCCTCAATGTTTGTCCTTGTCCTTTTTTTTTCTCTAGACATTTTTTGTTATCTTTTTTCCTTTCAATCTTTATTTTGTGTGTTTGTGAAACTTTTGTGAAACGTTTTTAAAATAGCAAGATAAATGGATTTGTTTTTCTGCTTCTTGTGTTCTCCTATTGTATCTCAAGGTAACAATGGAATTATGAGCCATACTCATGTTTGCCTCAGCACTTTTAACATAAACGACATAAAGAGAAAATGTAGGTAAAACCAAGAGGAAGACACTCAAGGATCCCATTAGGGATTGTAATTTTAACAATAAACTCAAATTCAGCCAATTCAGCATGTTGTCATCGCAACTCGTCACATGTTGCCACTCTGCAGTGGACTAGCACATCTACATATTATGATTTAGGTATCCTCCTGCGTCTGCTGTCTGAATGCCGCTACCATGATGTCAACAAATGCACATAGTGGGGTGATGCGGCACATGGTTATATGGCAGCCAAATGCGTTATGTCAACAAATGCACATGCTGGCACGTATTCAGATCCTTTACTGCATTTTTTGGGCTTTTATGCCTTTCATTGATAGGAAAGCTAAAGTGTGAAAGGGGGAGAGAGGGGGAAGACATGCAGCAAAGGGATGAGGTTGGAATCAAACTCACGGCCGCTGCAGCGAGATCTCAGCCTCTGTACATGGGGTACCTGCTCTACCCACTGAGCCCCCTAAAAACCTTACTTAAGTAAAAGTATGCAAGTATTATCAACAAAATGTACTTGAAGTATGAAAAGTAATGTACCTAACAAAATTGGGCATTTTTCAAAGACATCTGGACACTAAGCAGCTGTTTTTTTGGGGGAAAAAAAGTGTTTTTAACGAGACGTTGTGACATTTAGCAGTAGTCTTCTGTAAATAAAAAAGGCATTTTAAACAAGATGTTAGGACGTATAATGGGCAACAAAACCAAATATATTTTATTTATATTTTTAAATATACTGTATTTTTAGTGAGATGTGGTGACCTTCAGCAGCAGCTATTCTGTCAGCAAAACCAGGTATTTTTAATGAGACTTTGGGACATTTGGCAGAGGTTTCTTTGGCGACAAGACAAGGTATTTTTAATGAGATGTTGGGACATTTAACAGCCGTGTTTCTTTCAGCAAAACTTGGTGTTTGAACCCAAAACAAACAAGCGTTGTAATTTGAAAACTAAATCGTAACTAAAGCTGTCAAATAAGTTTAGAGGATTAAAAAGTATAATGTTTGTCTCTGAGACAGGGTGGAGAAGAAGAAGGAATTTGCAAAAAATGGAAATACCAAGTACACTACAAGACCTGCAAATTTGTTCTTGAGTACAGTACTAGTGAATATTCCTAATTACATTCCCACCACTGATTTCAGGCAGTATCAATCACTGGCTGTCCCTTGAGCGGCAAACACAATGAAACACTGCCTGAACGGGGATCAGCAGTACCATTTCGGCTGCATCAACATGTCATGGAGCTCCATAGATGCCGTTTTAGTTACGGTTTTGCGAGTCTAACTGAAAGCAATAATAAGTAAAAAGCTGCACTCTTACCTTATTATAATGCTGCCAAGTCAACAGAGACAGGAGCTGTTCATGCAGTGACTAATTTATGAATGAATTAAATGTATTTCAGAGTCTTCAAAAGGTTTCACTGGTTTCTGGCACTGCAATTTTTATGTCTATCTCTTGTGCCTCTGAATTTAATCAGGTTCAAGGGTGCACAGCAGCTGAGCAACCAGCAGCACAGCAGTAATAATCATGCAAGTAATGTTTGTATATATGTATGTATGTAATGTAAAATTTCAAAAAAAGATGTTTGAGTGATCTTCTTACCTTGTGTAATATAATGGACATAAATAAATCTTGGACTACGATAGAGGTATGTTGGCCGCGAAAGATGGTCTATATCAGCACTGTGTGAACAAACATTTCCCATACAAATTACAACAAATCAAAGTGAGTGAATGCGGATTTCTTGTCTTATTGATGAGAAAACATACCATTCAGTGGGTTTGAAGTCAATCAGAGTTCCACACTACATATTATCTTCCAACAAGGAAGTTATTGATCCAATTCTGCTTGTGTGTTTGTTAGTCCCTCTGTCAGCAGAATAACAGAAAAATGACTACCCTGATTTTCATTAAAAGCCAAGGAAGAACCCATAAAATTTTGGAGCTGGTTCAAGGCATGAAGCGGATATACACATTATTTTTAACCTATGGTAACCTATGGTATTGGGCATTGGATTTGGCGGAGGTCTGCACACACAGAGTGCCCTAGTTTATACCAATTCTCATGCCAAAATCATCAAATACTGCCACATTTGCAGTGCTTTTGGTGGAAGATCCAGAAGTCAAATGCATCCTCATGATACGCCATGTTATCATAGGATGGACGGCACCCGCTGTGTCACTTGAGAGCACGGCCGGATGGAACTTGTCGCGTCAGCCTGAAACGTGGCAGGACTGTGTAAGGCTGAAAAGCCGCCGGTAACAACAAAACTGTGAGTGTGGTGGATGGATCCTACAAAACCCAGACTTTCATGTGGGATTCTGGTGTTTGCTGCCTGTATGAATGTGATATTTTTTGCTACACCTTACCATGTGCCTCCTTCCTCTAAACCTAACTATTCGTGTCCTTGTTGCCTAATCCTAACCATCCGTGCCAATATGTGTCTTTGTTGACATCCCGGCATTGGTTGCCATGTGCTTTTGTTGCCTTAATAAAGCTGGGTGCAGCATAATCCCACCATGTGCTCGGGTTGACATCACAGTAGCGGCATCCCTGAACATAAAGAGCAGATGCAGAATGATACCTAGAGTGTAATATTTAGACACTGAAGTCCACTACAAAGTGGCAATATAAGATGACTCAGGATGAGAATGTGTTGCATATTCATTTCAACAGCACTACTTATTGTGTGATAATTCTTTTATATAACAGATCTACAAGTATCATTTATTAGTCAATAACAGCATACAACAACAGATTATGATTTATTTGTTTATTTAATCATTGTTTTGTCTCTGCCAACACAAATAATTCCACAACAGACTGGTGCAAGAATGAGTCCTAAAACCTGGAAATGAGTTAGCATTATAGCACCTTCGGTTCCCTTGTGTCGAAGTCAATCCATACATTTACATGCACAGTTTAGTCAAGCTACAGTTATAGCTTGATTAGGTCATTTAATTGGACTGCTGTCCTTGTCCCAGTATACAAGCAGCGGGGAAGAATCGATTTATTGACGGCAGTATGTCCGACCCTGCTGCAGATGGTAGAGATATGCCCCCTTTCAGCTAGTTGCTATAAACCTATATTATCTATACAGTCTATGCTATAGACCTAATCACAATAACAACTGTATAAACAGTAACTTCAGGGTAGAAAACCACCACATTATGTGCAATCAAACAGCGCTGAGCACTCTGCCTTCATTGATTAGTTTTAAGCCACATAAAAGAACATCTGTTTCATTTTATGCCATATTTACAACATTTTCACCACTCAACCTTGCCGTAAGACAGCCCTTACTGCCAATGATTTGAAGCCGTTATATGAAAAACAGCAAACTCCATAGAGATAAACAGTCATTTTACTCCACTGACCAGCGGAGTTGCTGGTATACCGCTGCCTCCATCAGCTGTTGTGTAAGGTAAAGAGGAGAAAATACTTAAATAGTGTAAAATAGTGTGCGCTTAAACATATATATATATATATTTTAGGCTAAAGTATGTTTTGCTGCAACCCTGTCCACAGCAGTACAAACAGTCCCTATCCCTAACCACTGAGGGAGGCTGAAGCGGTGACTGGGAGCACTCGCAGAACACAGAGTCTGGTTAAAGTATGACTATGGTGTTTACAAAATGGAAGAATTCAAATTACAATTGCATTATCTGGTTGTGTTAGTCTGACTTTGAGAAATTCGATGTAGTGCTATTTCAGTCGGCATGTATTTTAAAAGTCCAGTTTTAGTCAGACTATCACAATAATTTGACTTTTTCTAACATCATGTAAATGAACTGAATGAGTTTTTTGAATGGATGTTTTGGTAAGATGTCTGTAATCGTAACATTGTGACATCAGCGCTTGATGTCAGATGAGCACAGCTCCCGGCTTCTGTCCTTCCCTTCATCCTATTCTGACATCATTCATTATTTCACTTTTGACATACTACCACATTTGTGGTAATATGTCCATATTTGCAAGCAACTGTTGTTTCGCCAACCGTTTACTTAGGGTAATTAATGGTTAAAGTAATTAGCAGTTTAGAAAATGTGTAAAGTCATAATAATAATAATATATTTTATTTGTAATGCACTAACAATTTTGGAACAAATGTTAGTTCATTGTAAATGCTACAAGATAAAATCATTAGCATAAAAGAAATCAGATAAGAACATTTAACATAAAAGCACATTTTAAAGTCATAAAAAATAAGAGCATAAAAGCAAAAAAGCTAGTGATGCTATACTCTATATCAGGACTTTTGGAACTCACTCTTGTATAATCTAAAGTAAATCCGCTCTCCACTTTAACAATGCCAGGGTGAGTGATCACAACTGAGAGCACTCGCTGCTAATGTAGACCCTGTCTTATTGTAGGCTGTGCCTGTGTCTTGGTTTTTTTTTTACTTCATAAGCATGATGATGTGTGCAATGAATAACTTTGTGAGAACACATTAGATTAATGGAAGTCTTCATCTGCTGCCTAATGAGTGTTCTGATGGAGGTACGGGTGCATTAAGTCTAAATTCGGATTTCTACCTGACACTTGAATAATTTTCTGCCAAGCATCTGTTATCTCAAATAATGACTGATAAATGGCAGAAACAGGCACATATCCCATATGTCTTCACTACAGCTGTCTGTGTCTTGTGGGAGATAGGTCAGGAGCAGCTGGATGGTTTTGTAGTGCAGTTTTTGAAGTCATGGTTGGTAACGAACATTTCTGACAAAACGAATCACTGTGAAGAGCAACATTTGGGTTTGATACTAGCCTCATTTATATGATTTGGAGATGTGGACTAATGGACCTGACAGCCAGACAACACTGTGAGGTGTTAGCCATAGAAGCTAATCTACTGTATGTTTTTGGGAGGAAGCCAAAGCTAAGGGGGAAAGGGCAGCCAAAATGACCTTGACAGGCAGCAGAAAAGAGACAGATCAGAAAATGGTAATGAGGATGTACTCAAGATATGAGAAAAATGTTGATGTTTAAAGAGAAAGGGAGGTCAATTTTATTTTTAAAGCCCATTATCACAAATCACAATTTGCCTTTACAGCATACAACATCCCTCTCAAATCAACTAAGTGGACTA
Source organism: Plectropomus leopardus (assembly GCF_026936395.1). Classification (NCBI taxonomy): domain Eukaryota; kingdom Metazoa; phylum Chordata; class Actinopteri; order Perciformes; family Serranidae; genus Plectropomus; species Plectropomus leopardus. The sequence goes on from NC_142178.1 coordinate 5,408,077, forward strand.
AGTATATCCATTGCACTTTTGCCAAATATAGGTTTTTCGAATCACACTCAAGTGAGCGTGATTTTTTTTTTTTTTTTTGCGATAAATGGGATTTTTTTTTTTTTCAAAATTGATGTGTTTCCATTAGGCATATTTTATATTTGCAATTTCAATTTGTGCAATTTGAGGGTTAATGGAAATTCGCCTAAAAAGGAGTGTGCTTAGTCCCACTGAGATTAGTCTAAGACTGTTGACTTACCCTATATGCTGTAAAGCCCTCTGAAGCAAATTGTGATATGTGGTGTTGGGCTTTATAGATAAAATTGAAATTGAAATTTAATTGAAATCATTATTTGTACAGTCCTTTGAGGGATGCTTTGTGATTGGATTACAATAAACTTTGACTTGACTAATCTGTAGTATTTTGTGTTGCCTTTGGATATGAAAGATGTTTTGTTAAATACATTTGCCTTGGCTTGCGAAGTCGACCTGCAATATATTGTCGACCTGTGAGAGGCGGCCGAGTGCAGCGAGGTGTCCAGTCTGCCGGAAATTCAAACGACGAAGAAGTAGAATTACGGCGGTGGTTTGTTTTGAACTCGCCAGGCTCAAAGGTGAGCGTCAAGTAATTTTTAATGTTACTGCTTTGAGCATTTTAAGCCCCAGAGTGTGTGAGAAGTGTCGCTGTTTTGATGTGATACATGTTAGCTTCGACAGGTACGTAAATGTCTAACACACAAACGTCGTACGTAGGCTAACAGTTAGCGTCAATGTAAAGAAAACGCTAGCTTAACTTGTCTTGTAACTTGCTGCGTAACAGCTAAATTATCTACGGCGTTTACGTTCATTAAATATTGAACGTTTATCTTTTCGCCAATGGATACAGCACTATAGACACACGTGCCAATTTATTGGGTACACAGCTAGTTTAGATAAAACTAATGCAGCCCCGCATTTAACGTTAATCTCTGCCTAAAGGTTATTATGGACGGTTTTTGTTGGCAGTGTTTGAAGAGGTGTTGATTGAACTAGTTGTTTTGGAGATTTTAGTTTGTAGTGCTCCTATACTGTATTGCATTACATTGGGAGTTTATCTTTATATTTGGACTAATCTCGGACAAAATATAATAATTGGCATGTCCGTGATTCCAATAAACAATTGTTTAATAGATTTAGATTTAACAATAGAAAACAGAAAATAAAAGTCAAAGCAAGATTCTAGGGCTGCAGCTATTTTCGTTTTCTTTTCTTATGTAATATTATTATTATTATTATTATTATTATTATTATTATTAGTAGTAGTAGTAGTAGTAGTTGTAGTAGTAGTAGTAGTGTAATTTTTGTATGATTTTAATGCATGTTACTAATGATTTCCCTAATTCATTGTTTGGTCTATAATACTTCACAAAGTAGCGTAAAATGCCTTATTTTTCAGTAATTAATGGGACATTGTAACTTGTTTTATCCAACCAAAAGTCCAAAACCCAAAGATAAAAGTAACACCCGTAAAGAGCAACTTGCAGGTTAGACATCCTAGTGAATTAGTGTGTGCGAAAATTATATAGAAGCTAAACTTTAAAAGTAAAACACAGAAATATACAGTACAGTGTTTACCTTCAAAGCCTTTTTTTCGTTTTTGTTTTTTGTTGAGGATTTTCTATTTCTGCATCAAGAAAAAGCAAAATGGAAGTGAAGTTAGGGAGAGTGGCCAAATGAAACAATGGAAAATATGGATAACAGTGCTAGTTTTGACAAAGAAGAGGTGGGAATGTGTATGCTTATACATATGACGGGCCACAGCCATACAGTTATCGAACTGATAGGTGGTCAAGACCCCTGGAGCAGCTAAGAATATGGTGGGTGCAAATGTGCAAATGGGTGCCTGCTGCTGCTGAGGCAGCTGAATGGGCTAAAGGAACCGTATGCTTTATAAGCCTCACATGGTCCTGGCTTCGAAATCTCATCCTGAACTCCCATCATATCGGCAACACTGTCCTTTTCTTTGTAACAACTGTGTTTTTGTTACCGATGCCGCAGTGATGTCCCGTCTGTTCAACTGCGTAAACCACTTCCAGGCACCAAAAGCTAGCTCTGTCCTTTTTTCTGTTAGGAAAACCACTGATTCATGTCCTGGCAGAATGGATTTTGTGCAAAGTGCACAAATACAATACTTCACCATGATGAAAAAAATGGTACAACACGCCAGTCTATTGAAAAAAATACCAAATCACTATGTCATGACCACTCAAAACCACCAATACCTAGTACAGCACGTTGAGATGAGGTAGAGTCAAGTAAAAGAACCCTCTTACATTCTGTTATGTGCCATGTCTGACGTTTGATATTGGAAAAAAAAGCCTATTTAGGAGCATTGGTCAGAATGGCTACTAATTTCTACCATAATGTCTTGTAAAACACATAAAATCTTCCATAAACTTTTCAAATGGCTATTTTCTGAGAAGATAAAGCATAAATGTAGTTATAAAAAGTACAAGTTGCGCCTTAACATTTAAGAATCTGCAGAAAGAGAATATTTGGTATTTCTGCTTAGAAAAATAAATCAGTTATCAGAATAGTAGCAAATTCATTTTCTGGTTATTAATCGTGTAATTGTTTAAGCGGCACCTTTTTTTTTTAACAAGTTAGCATGCAAGAAAAGAATCATACAGTAAAAACAGATGTGCAGGCAGAGCAAAAAAAAAGTTTTTTTTTTCATGTAGAAAAGGTTGCTCAAATATTGAATGTTTTTAAATTTTTTATTGGTCCCAAGTTAAATGCAAGCATACACTTGGTAATACCAACTGACATTGGCAGTCGTGGCTGTAATGATCTGCTTTTGGACACAGAGAAAAACGAGCTGCTGCTCACTTTCATTGATTAGGCTTCGTTTGAAACATGTAAGGTAAAACAACTCAAATGAAATAAGAATTTTATAAGGACAGTGTATTTCAAAAGAGCACTAGACCGACTCTATTCAGATTCAAGGTAACAAATGACAACTGAGGACATCCAGAGGTAGTTTAGCTTTTCAGGGACAGTGTGAAAGTTTAAAATACCTTTGATGGTCACAATAGATACTAAATTCAATCCAAGAGCATCGAAAGTATTAAACATAAATATTCTTTTAAATCGTATGGTTCTCTCATATCATCTCCTCCATCTCTGATTTTCATTTCTTCTCAGTTAGGTTAGAATATAATATATACTCAAGCAATCTAATAAAGCACAAAATTTGAAAACAACAACATTACTAGAGAAACAATAGCACTAATAACATGTAAAAGTACTTAGGTGACATTAACCCACCTGAAAAACTAACGGAGAGCAATCAATAAGTATGTCTACATGCACAAAATATTTAGTTTTTTTGCCCTTATTGTCTTAAACTGAAAAAGCTAGATTCAGGGGGAAAAAGGGCTTATTCAGAATATTTAAAAGGAATATGCTGTTTTTTTTATGACTCACATCAAACTCAGAATTTTGTCATACTCTGAATAATAGGATAATATTGGTGTGCATGTAAACATACCCAGTATGTTGGCTGGTCTTCAGTGGTGTTAATGGTATTAGGTACTAACTGTCTCCTGAAGAATGCAGTGCAAGCCCACAGCCTATATACCCACAGGTGATTCTGGCTTTTAATATTAAAAAACAAAATGCTTGAAATTCAATAGGGGTGTCTGCAAACATGCAAAACAAAGTGCTTAGATACTAACATAAGTTAGTGGGCAGTTACATATGAAGTACTCCGTGCCTCATGTACTGTAGTATCTTCCATGTGCTAAAATAATAGGAGAGCAGTTTTTACTGATTCACAGCACAATATAATAAAATTGTAATGTAGTTTAATGACTAATTACTTTATAACAGTATTTTATTTTGTTCTCAGGGTTACTAGGATGTAGATTATGTCCATTATGGCATATGGATCCAATGGAAATTAAAAAAAAAAAAATGGAAAAAGGGCTGCCACGGCAACCAGAGTCCGAGTTTGTGATGGCCCAATATCTAGATTTTTTCCCAATATATCTATCAACACATCTGCTGAATTTGGTGCTTTTATCACAAAATGAACCTTTGTTATGAAATATTGAGCTATGCCGGCGCCACTAATATATCTTTCTGATTTCTCTGTTTCGTTCTATGGCTTAGATTCTCTGACAAAAACAGTAAGTGATGGAGTTTCCTGAAGATTTCAACCAGCTTGAGCTTCTGAATTCACATGGACACCTGATCCCCCGAGGGGCCAGCAGCCTTTGGACTGGAAGCAAAGACGAGGAGGAAGAGGGCGAAGAGGAGGAGGGGGACCACAGTGAAGAGTGGTATCAAGAAAAAGAAGAAAGTCTCAAAGATGAGCCAAAGTGGCTCATTCTGTGGGCAGCGGAAAACAATCGCGTGAGTGATGTTTTATTCTGGCACCACAGGGTGAGATTGATTGGGAGATTGGGTTCTACAGGATCAACCCTTGTAGCTCATTATTTTGAAGGAGTTCCTTCTTTTAGGTTTCTTTGACCTTATTGTTATTGTTTCTCCCTCAATTGCTCATTCTTTCCTCTACAATGTAAAGTATATATTTACAGTGAGTACGGCATAGAAATATGAGCATGCTAATAATTGGTATTTCCCAAAAAAATCAGCATAACATTTACTGACCACTTTGTGGAAATAGAAACAAGGCCAACAGTTCATCCAGCTTGTAATAAGTGAGACAACTTGCTACCAAAAAGTCCTCATCTTGTCCAAATTGTGCTGCGTCAGGTCTGCTCAGTCCCAGTAGACAGATAAAATCCCACAGTTTGTGATATGTCAAGATTTTTGGTATCTTAAATGTTCTGATCCAGGTGCTGCCGCTTGTTCTTATAATTTGAAAAAACAAAAAGGATTTAGCAGCTGACCAGTGATACCACTAATTGCACTTTTTTCACTTCTTTGTTTGCCCCTTCTAGGGTGAACTGCACATCATAATGTGTCATTCTGAACCAAGTAATTTTTGGTCAAAATGCGGTTCAAAATTAGGTTTGGGAACTGGAACAGAACCACCTCCATTTGGTGGAAAAGAAGTCTCTCAGTGTCTGGCCGATCTGCTCCCACAAATGGGCTTTTGTATTTGTCGTCAGAGATTGATCAGAGATTTTCAAATAAAAGTGATTGAAACAGCAGCACAAATAAAGCGTAACACCCTGAAAAAAAACCGCTTTATTCTCTGGCCACATGTGGCCACATATACTTTCTCCTCACTGGGAACAATAGATAAAGACGCTGGCACCCAGAAAACAACACTTTATGGACACAGGCCTTTACTGGTTCTGTCTTTTCTCTTGTCTCCTATTTTTCTTTTTAAAACATTCACCCGTTAACTGTGACATGTGCCAGTGGCTGGGCATACGTTAAAGCTGAATTTGCATGTGTCCGTTACTATAACAAATCTGATGCAGAAGTCATGTTTAAGCAATGACTTCCTGACTTTGTTATGTCCCATCGGGGTAGTTACCGACAACATGCAATCCTTCTTGACTGGTAAACATGCACACGCACGCACACACACAGAAAACATGAAAACCTAGTGAGGTCTATGAATTCATCGCATTGTGATAAAACTTACCACTGAGCAGTGTGAAGGACGCTGTTTTTAATTGAGAGAGAATATTTATCTGGCAGCTCGGGAGGTCAGGCTCACAGGAATATAAGTAGCAATCACGAAAGCAGGGTAAATCATTAACTACAACTTGGCCTTTCACCTTTTGGTGTCATGACATTTTTAATTTGTCAAAGAGCTAAGTGAAATCAACAGGTCAGAAATTGAGACATTTTTTCAGTAGATATTTGAGTGTCAAAAATCACATAAATATTTCAGCCTGCAGCTGAGCATGTAAAGTGTGTGTAACTGACATTATTTGTGATTTGCCGTGCCACGGTTCAAACACAAAGTGAAACTGAAGTGCTTCATTGAGAGCAATTATTCTCTGGATGATGGTTTTCAATCCTCTGATCCCGTTTGTCTATCTGCTGGTGCTTCAGAACCTGCCATTATTTGAGCATTCCAGTATAGGAAAAAATGGAAGAAAAGCTTTAGTGTGATCCATCCACTTTGTCTCTACCAAACTTAGTGGTATCACAGTACAGATTTGTGGATAGAGTTCGATTTATCCTGTAAGAAAATTATCTGGCTTGTCATTGCCATTTAACGTGTTAACGTGTTGCCATTTAACGTCATGAGAATAACATTAGTTTTAGCTCTGGAAGGATTGTATGTACTCAAAACAGTAGCATCTTCTGCAAGACAATTTTAATATAACACCAGTTTTCACTCTACTGCTGTTTTACAATCAAGTAGGGATGTAACAATACACATATTTGTATTGAACTGTATATGTATTATTCTGTATATAGCTTAATTTTTTGTAGCCCCTTTCACTCTACAAATATGCCGTTATGCAGCCTTGCCTTTCTATATATAAGGTACAGTTGCGGAATGGGGGTACAGGGTTGTCTTGCCATTTAGCAGGCAACAGAGGTAGCAACAGTGCAAAATTGAGGTCTATGTAAAAGGGAAAGCTGGTAGAGCAGGATCATGGGAGTGACGGGTGTAACGTTCTGAAGGCTTAGCGGGACATTCAGTGTGACAGTGGCATTCGCATTCTGTATGTGACATATAGTACACAAGCTAAAGGCAGTAACAGATCACATATGTGCAACAATGTTTTTTAATAGATATCAAACAAAAGCCAGAGACTGCAGTGTATTAACTAGCTATGAGCTGTAAATTCACTGCTAAGCAGAAGAGAGATGATAATGTTATTTCTGAGCCTTACAGTCTCAGTATCTCTTCCTCTGTGTTGCTGCAGCCTCTAATTAAGAGCAGCGTGACAGTCAAGAGCACTCAGTCTGCCAAATACTGTCAAAGTCTGGGGACCAAAATGTCCCCAGACTTTGAAAAAACAACTTCGACTAGAAAAAACAAAAACAAAATAAGGAATGCTCGACTTGAAGTAATTTTGGTCGTGTGAGGGGTTTCTGACTGATGATTCAAATCCCTGACTTTCAGGGGGCAGCCCGAGATAAGCATCAGTAATGTCCATATAGACCAATTGGGGAACGGCAAATAGTAAATCAGAACAGTCTGGTGAGTTTAGAAAATTACAGCAGTGAACTGTAATGCAGCCTTTAAAACTGGGACAGGATAACACAACATTACAGTATTGAAAATATAAGACAACATCTAGTCTCATGTCACAATATTAATATAATATTGATATCTTGCCCAGCCCTGCTCAAAAGAGTTATCTCCACGATCAGGGATTTACAGTAACTCCCCCACTGCAGCTCTCACACCTCACTGTGTTACGAGCAAAAACAGTGCAAAGACTGCATGATGTTATTTTATACTGTCACTAAATTGGATGTTGTATGTATGCCTGCATTTTGATATCTGTTTATTATGTTTAATAAAGAGCAATTTGAGGCCTAATATATGTTTCTAAGAGACAGGCTGCTATGAATGCTGATAAGGAATAAAGTACGCAGTGCTGCTCCATTAAGTGGACTTTACACAGTGGAGTATTTATTTAGTCTTGCTCTCCACAAAGAGAAAGCGATAAGCAATGAGTCACAAGTCAGAAGCACCCATTTGGTTTCTCTTTTGTGCTTATGTTATTAAATAACTAGCATATATTAAATATAGCGCTGGGTAGGGCTGGGCAGTTAATCGAAAATCAATCAAAACCAACATTCAGAACCTCTAACTGACATAATCTTGCCTGTGTTGGTTATTTCGGTCATTTAAAAAATGTGTTAATCTTTTCCCCAGCGGGGTTGCCAACTCCCATGCATCTGGCGCGAGTCCTTTTTCTGCTCTGCCTCAGGTTCTCAGGACACCAAGAAAAATCTCATGGCAAAACATTGCAACAGCAGAAGTGCTGAACAATCATGTAATGCAGTGAATGACTTTGACTCCAGAAAAGAGCTGAATATACAACCAAGTCGTATGTGCTTCCACAGTGTTTCATTATGACGGTTCAAACTGCTGATCGTCTGACAGCAGCGCAGTGAGACAGAAACAGAGCAGAGCTTCTCCTCAGTGTCTGAATCAACAAACAGCCAAATATTCAGCGCTGGGACGTAACTTCTTTAGAGTTCTACAGACTGCTTTGTTTTAGTTTCAGGTTAAGTCAGACTTTGGCTGGAATTATTTAGAAACACCAGGATGCATCGCTCCATGTCTCATCCAGGTGCTTGCGCAGAGCTTTCATTATTATCAGGGGCAGATGTAATGTTGTGGGGACTTGGGGCCACAGGCACATTGCCTAATTTTCAACCTTTCTCTAACTTGGAATGTTGGCAGGCTGTTGGCAGCTGTAGAAGAAGTAGCCTATTCAAAACTGTTTTTCCCAAGAAAAGCGCACAGCAGAAGTTCACATCAAAATCCTGCAGTCAGGAGAGGTTGTTTAAGATGGAGCTTTTAATTCTTAAATAATACTGGATAGTTTGATAAATAATAATGCTCCATATGTTTATTACACTGCAACACACCATGGTCAAATGAAACTGTCAGTGAACTATGAGGGCAAAAAACTAAATCATCGTTCATTAATTGTAAACAAGGTAAATTAATCATGATATTGATTTGAGGTATAATTGCCCAGCCCTGGCGCTGGGTGATAGAACTCCCTACTTCTCCAACCCCTGTGTGACATGTTCAAATGCCTTCTCCTTTTTTTAAGGCCAACACTCCAAAACCCAAAGACAGAATATATGAAACTGCTGGAAGCAGACACCAGTATGAATATTTGAGTGAAAAATGACTGTAGGAGCCAGGTAAAAAAAAAAAAAAATTAGCTGGTGTTCAGAGTCTTTTATTTAGGGCATGTTCTTGTGTTAGAGTCAAAATTTGAAATTTTTAAAATTAGATAAAACAAAAAGCACTAAGACACATTTTACCAAGACTTTTTTTTCCACCAATAAAAGGAACTAATTAATAACTATATATATATATATATACACTTTATTAGGCACACCTGTCCAACTGCTCGTGAACGCAAATTTCTAATCAGCCAATCACATGGCAGCAACTCAATGCATTTAGGCATGTAGACATGGTCAGGACGATCTGCTGCAGTTCAAACCGAGCATCAGAATGGGGAAGAAAGGTGATTTAAGTGACTTTGAATGTGGCATGGTTGTTGGTGCCAGACGGGCTGGTCTGAGTATTTCAGAAACTGCTGATCTACTGGGATTTTCATGCACAACCATCTCTAGACTTTACAGAGAATGGTCCGAAAAAGAGAAAATATCCAGTGAGCGGCAGTTCTGTGGACGAAAATGCCTTGTTGATGCCAGAGGTCAGAGGAGAATGGCCAGACTGGTTCGAGCTGATAGAAAGGCAACAGTAACTCAAATAACCACTCGTTACAACCGAGGTATGCAGAAGAGCATCTCTGAACACACAACACGTCAAACCTTGAGGTAGATGGGCTACAGCAGCAAAAGACCACACCAGGTGCCACTCCTGACAGCTAAGAACAGGAAACTGAGGCTACAATTCGCACAGGCTCACCAAAATTGGACAATAGAAGATTGGAAAAACGTTGCCTGGTCTGATGAGTCTCGATTTCTGCTGCGACATTCGGATGGTAGGGTCAGAATTTGGCGCCAACAACATGAAAGCATGGATCCATCCTGCCTTGTATCAACGGTTCAGGCTGGTGGTGGTGGTCTAATGGTGTGGGGGATATTTTCTTGACACACTTTGGACCCCTTAGTACCAATTGAGTATCGTTGCAACGCCACAGCCTACCTGAGTATTGTTGCTGACCATGTCCATCCCTTTATGACCACAGTGTACCCATCTTCTGATGGCTACTTCCAGCAGGATAATGCGCCATGTCATAAAGCTCGAATCATCTCAGACTGGTTTCTTGAACATGACAATGAGTTCACTGTACTCAAATGGCCTCCACAGTCACCAGATCTCAATCCAATAGAGCACCTTTGGGATGTGGTGTGCAGCCGACAAATCTGCAGCAACTTAGTGATGCTATCATGTCAATATGGACCAAACTCTCTGAGGACTGTTTCCAGTACCTTGTTGAATCTATGCCACGAAGGATTAAGGCAGTTCTGAAGGCAAAACAGGGTCCAACCCAGTACTAGCAAGGTGTACCTAATAAAGTGGCCGATGAGCGTATATGTATGTGTATAAATAATTCAAAAAGTTTATTGATCTCTTGTTTAAAAACCTGTTTTTTAATTCATATTGAGAAATTTGAGTGGAGTCGTCATGCACAGTAGACGTCATGTATTACATCTAGAGTCTTTTAGCTGCCTAAGCCATCAAAAGAAATGCTTCCAAAGAGGATCATGTAGTGCCATGACATCCGTCTAAAGATTAAACCTTTTGTTTTAGCAGAACTCTCCGGAAGTAAAACAATATTCTGTACATAGTATACTGCTGTCCCTCACAGCACAGTCAACATTTAGTTGTAAGTAATTGCAGTAATTAGGTTGAAGAATGGGAAACACGCGTGACTTTGCACCCCGCAAGGCAATACATGGCACAGAGGGAACCAATGCCGAAGAGTGAACTCATGAAACAAACCCTGAAACCTTTCAAAGGCATTAAGGCCACAAAGAACACTATGTACCCTGTGGATAATCAAACAGTGCTTCACAATGAACACAAAATTCTGCCCTAGCCTAATTTAATCACATTTCATTATGCACACAATAACGCTGATGCCCTCTAACCATTTTCAAAACACAAAACATGAATTTAACAAATTAATTGCACTGGGATAAAAAAAAAAAATTTAAAAATTCTTTGCCAGAAGCATTAAGGATGTGACGAGTGTTTGAGCAGTCTTGTGTGTGATGTCTGCTTAGTTCTGCTGTCTTGTATCAGTCTGTCTTTTGTGATAATTTCTGTTACAGTGACTTTGCATTTAGACTGATTTAAAACACTCTTCAAATTACTTATTTGGTACAATATGTTTTTCCTCTTTCTCAAGGCGGTGCTGTGATTGTAGTTTTTCACCATATTCTGACATTTTTTCCCCCACTGTGAGGGACCACGGACAGAGGGATGTTGTATGATGTAAACCCCTTTGAGGCTAAATGTGATTTGCTGGACTTTATAGAGCTTATTAAAATTGAGTTGAAATTACTTTCTACAGTCCTTTGGGGCATTACTTGTGATTAGCCTACAAATGATCTTTGACTTGACCAATTTGTGAAGCAATTTGGGTTGCCTTTGGGTATGAAATGGGCTATATCAATAAGTTTGCCTTGCCTTTTACATGCACACTTAAGTGGAGCTACAGTTATAGCTCGATTAGACCAGGTGGACGACCGTCATTTTCCCGGTATACTAGCACAAGGGGGAGAATCAATTTATTGATGTAATCGATTACGTGAATATGTCAATTCACATAATGTGCATCAACCAGTCGCACCGTTTCACACAGCGCATAATGAGAGCTCGAGCAGTGCCGGGCATGTTGTTTTTTGTTTCGGCGCTCGTGTATCAAGTTAGAGCATGCACACTGCACGGCTGAGCAGCACTTGTCAGGCATGTCTGAGCTGCATGTCAGCTTCAGCACATCTAGAGAAACGGTGGCTCGCTGTTTTTTTACACGTTATGCTCGCGTTTGTTGACTCTATACCACTTTATACTGCAGTTTAAAGTCTCTCTCTGTCACAGAGATGAGGAAATACAAAGATGTTTGTTTTAACTCCACTTCCTTGCTTCCCTTTCAAAACAAAAGCTATCTGACTGTTTCTCTGTGGACAGAATGCCATCAGTTGCTGATGCAATGCATTTTATTTTGAAATATTTACAGGACGGGGAAGTCAGTTGTGCAGGAGCTTGTATAACTTCATAAATGAGTGGAATATGCGCTTATGAATATTAAAATACAGCACTCATATCCGCAGGCCGCTGCCTAGAATGTACTAGTTCTAATTATTTGTTAGAAGAGTTATAGTGTTATTCAAATTGCATTATTTTACTGTAAGATGTTTTGTTGGACTACTAGATTTGAGGTTTGTTACTGTAACATAGAGTAACTGTTTTGTTAAGTGACTTGATTTTTACATAGTTTTATTTATTTTGCTGTTGGATTGCTAAATGTAGATTGTATTACATTCCTTTTACTTACTTACTTTACTTATTTTACTTTTATTTTGGAGAGACTTTATACCAGACTGTAAAACACAGATTACCAGTTAAGACTGGGCTATATTTTGTTGGGAAATAATGCCCTGCAGTGTATGACAAGTTTTAAAATGTTATTTTTAGTAAATTCTGTATTATATTTATTGAATAATAAAAAAATAATAGTTAGATCAATAAAAAAAAATCGATAGATTAATCAATAAAAAAATAATCGTTAGGTGCAACCCTAGATGGAAGTATGTCTGACTCTGCCATTGTAGGTGGCGATATGCCCCTTTCAGTTAGTTGCTATTGGAACGTCCTTTAGTTGGCCTATTTTGTCACACACCAAACAAGTTAGCAAGTGGCGAAAAGGTAGCATGTCCAATGGTGAAAACATAGATAACTTTTCGGCTCTGTACATTTCGTACATACTCAAAGCTTTACTTTTTCTACATATTGTTTTGTTTTCTTCCATTATTCGTTTTCTTTTGTTTTTCCTGGCTTTCCTCTGTGCATTTATACTGTTTGACTTCCCGGTCAAAGCCCAGTGTGGCGATTAGGGTAGTTCAGGTCCAGTTGAGGTGTATACATAAAATATTGACTCGATTCATAACCGCATTATTTGGGTGTGTTAGTCCGACTTTTACAAATTAGATTTTTAGTCAAACTAACACAACAGTTTGACTTTCTAACATCATGTAAATGTACTGATTGTATCTGTCCACTGAGGACTTTTCATAAGGTGAAACTGTCCCATCAATGTAGCTCAAATGTAGCCTAATTAAACGCGATTAAATGGAGTACAGGCAACATGTGAGGTGGCAGGTCTGACTCTGAATCTCTGTCAGCTCGCAGCCAAACAGTAACATGTGGAGATGTTCTTTTTAAACTTTAAAAAACATTTTTCATCTTTTCACAGCTTTTAAATTAGTACTCAACTGAGTCCACATGATTATGAGTTTACTAGTCATGGCTGGTACCACTCAGCCTGTGAAAACAGTTGTGCAATGTGCTGCATGGTTCTGGAGGGATCTTTGTCATGTCTGAGAATATCTTTAGCTTTGGCTCAAAGGGCTGCAAATGAATGGCCGCAACCTTGCATTTCGAACTGGAAATTTAAAGACATGGCCCAAGACATGGCCAAATCCCAGTCAGTGAGGATCGAATGATAGATGCTATTGAGCTGCATTACGGGAAATTTTGTATCCAGAGATAAAGGAGTTAAGCTCATACTCAAGTGCTCTGCAGCATCAATTGTTATCATTTTTAGATCTGTGTATTGCAAGTCCCTGAACTTAATGGAAGTGCAGTACTAAATTACCGAAGTGCCTCTTCAAGGGTTGGCAGGAAAAGATGAGTACCTTTTCAATTTTGATCTAGCAATATAGAGCCTTTGTTCTGAAATATGTCTTCATTAGTCTGTATTGTTTCCCATGATGTTGAAATGAGGCATAGGTGGCATGTGCCATAATGAATGCTGAATTTGTATTTCACTTGCTATTTACGACATCTATTGCTCGTCTGTCTGTCCTGGAAGAGGGATCCCTCACTATCCTCTACCGCTCTTCCTGAGGTTTCTTCCTCTTTTTTTTCCCCGTTACAGGGGTTCTTTTTGGGGAGTTTTTCCTTGGGTGATGTGAGGGTCTAAGGGCAGAGGGATGTCGTACACTGTAAAGCCCTCTGAGGCAAACCATGTTTTGTGATAATGGGCTATATAAATAAAACTGACTTGAATACAAATGGAGTGAAAACCATGACCACCGGGCTCAAACCAGCACTGAGCTGGTCAGCCATGGAGCACACGATACAAAAAACAGTAAATCCTACTTATCAAGAACTTGCTGTACAGCAATAATAGAGGTCAACAAGCCCATAGGTTACATTCAACATTTTTGGGAAAGAACATTAATGTCATGTCCTTGTGAGCCTGGACAATGCTGAAGATCAGTAAATGTCACAACATCGTTTCTTTCCCAAACATGCAACTCACAATCCAAGTAACTTTTTGAGACCTTGTTTTTAGTCCTTTCAATAACGATTTAGACATCCATCTTTGCAAGGATTGTCAGGCATTAGCTGTGTTTTCACTGCAGTCCTTATACAAATGAAAAAAGACATAATGCTCTAAAAGTGCTAAGTATACATGTGACCTGAATAGAATATAATTTAGTTGGATTTTTTTTCAAGAGGTAGAAGTTACTAACATGAAAGGCTGTAAGAGGATTAAAATAATTAAAGTAATACTTAATTATTCCAATGAAATTACAAACCCGATTTAAAAAAAATGCATATTTGTGAAATGTAAATAAAAACAAACTGCAATGATATGCATATCCTTTTCAACCAGTATTTATATGAATACAGTACAAAGACAAAACATGTAACATCCAAACTGATTTCTTGTAAATGTACACTCATTCTGAATTTGATGCCTTCAACACGTTTCAAAAAAGTTAAGAAGGGAATGTTTACACGTTACCTCACCTTTTCTTTGAACAACACTCAGTAAGCATTTGGGAACTGAGGACACTAATTGTACATGGTACAAGATAGATTTATGGTCATTAAAAAAAAAATCTCCTTGATCCTACTATATCTTTTGGAGTTAAAGGAGGAGTTTAGGAGTCTCACATCCTGGGGAATGAAGCTGCTCAAAATTTTAGCAGGCTGGGGTGGGTGCTGTCCTTCCGTATTCTTTGGGCTCAGTATCGTTTGTTGAAGATTTGTTTTAAATTAAAATAATTTCCCATTCTCATTTGATAAATGACTTAAGATGCTCAACCATCTGGGGTGTCAGTTGTTGTATTTTATGTTTAATAATGTGCCGCACATGTTCAGTGGTAGAAGGTTCTGGACTGTAGGCAGGCCAGCCTAGTACCTGCACTTTTTTATTACAAAGCCACGCTGCTGTAATGTGCAAAATGAGTGCCTGGCATTGTCTTGCTTGTATAAGAAGCGACATCTCTGAAGAAGACGTCTGGATGGCAGCATATGTTGCTCTAAAACCCCTACGTATCTTTCACCATTTATGTTTTCTTCACAGATGTGCAAGTTATGCCATAGGCACTAAAGCTGCATTTCCATCAAAAGCTTTTGGTAAAGTACCTTTGGAACCAAAAATACCACCTATAAACAGGTACCTAGACCCTAGATCTGTTAAGCATTTCCATCACAGACTGTACTCTTACATGTGGGCTGGGTTGTTGTCATTCGCTGCTCCGTCTAGCTGCACTCGCTGTATTTCCTTGTTCACCGGTGATACAGAGTGAAATCTTCACCCTGTTTATCATCAACAGACAACAAGTGAGAGTCTCAGTGGTGTGTGTATATATATATATATATATATACATATATATATATATATATATATATACACATATATATATATATATATATATATATATATATATATATATATATATATATATATATATATATATATACATATATATATATAGTAAATAGTAGTGGGTTTGTGCATTGAGTCCTTGTCAGGCAAGAGAGTCAGTTGAACAGATGGAGCAGAAGGAGGAGCTGCTGCAGAACCACCACTGGCTGTGAAGAAGCAGCAAAAATCTGTGGGTAGTTTCTTCAAAAAGCAAAGCCCTGATGCAAGCTGGAAAGATGCCTGATGTGTCCTGATTCAGAAAGTGAGTCCGAATTCCTGGAGTTGTGGAGGCTAACAGAAGTGCAAATTCGAAAGAGTGAGTCAAAGAAATTCTTCAGCATCCCGACCATCAGTATCACCTTTGAAAGAGTTTTTAGTACAGGTTGATGTCGTCACATGTACCAGAGCAGAGTTAAAGCCAGAAAAGGAACTAGTCTTCCTTTCTCGCTAAAATGAAGCCATAAATGATTGTGAATATGCTAAATAGTATTTGAGAGGTATAACATTGCTATGTGCTGGTTGGGTAGTAATTGTCTTTCAATATAGTTTATTGCATGTTGATGTCAGGCTCAAAAACTAATTTGATTTTGTAAGTAACACAAGAATTCATTGGCTCTTTATGAATAATCTTCCCACAAATGTCTAAAAAAAAAGGAGATAAGGTGATGACATTTCATATCTGAAAGGTCAAAGGTCAGCTTCACTGTGACATTATAATATTTCACAAAAACACCTTTAGTGATTAAATTAAATAATTACATGCTCTGTGATGATGTCATCAAAATGAATCGCTTGCCATGAAAGTAAATTCAGTTCAATTCATTTGTTGAATTTTGGCAGATGAGTGAACCAATGAATAACTGAATAATTTTTAGTATAGTTAATGCAAATGACTGAAGTTTTCACTCATTGTCAATGACGTGTGCAGTAACACCTAAGTAAAGTCCAGTAATCCCAAGTCTGTCAATATATTTGGCCCCCGCCACTGCATCTTCTTTTGTCCTCTTTTCTGTGCCATCAAGCTGCTGGTTTTTGGATACAATTGTGCTTCTCGCTTGTAAACTGTGTCAGAGGATGCCTTCTGTAAAGCCTCTGATAACTCTGTGTCCTCTACCACCCAAACTGCTCTGCATACCATTGTAATCAATTTTGCAAGCGAGTTAGTCGGTCACGGGTAGACTTGGATGGTGAAAATGGTATTTTGATAATTTTATTGACTTTATCCTACCTTTTATTACAGTTTTAATTCAGTTTATCAGTGTCTTTATCTCTCACAAAGATGAGAAAATACAAATACATCCATTTTACTCCAACCTTCCTACTTCTGTTTCATAATAAAAGCCCTCTGGCAAGGTCTCTGTTGACAGAATCCCATCAGTTGTTGACACAAGGCATTTTATTTTAAAATATGTGTAGTGAGTGCAATCTGTGCTTATAAATGTGGAATTACAGAACTCATAGCAGCATGCAGCCCTGATGCTACCAGTGTGAACCCCATAAGCTCGAGGACACGCTGCAGTTCGGCGAAGTTCCCGTCATGCACTGTGTCAGCTTCCACTGTGAATCTGGCTCAGTTTGCGTCTGAACGCCTGGTTGAATGTGGCTTGAGGCTGGCTGCTAGCTCTACTATCAGAGGCTGTGCTAGCTCTAACCTGCGGGTTCACTTCTAAATGCTTTGAATCAAGGTGATATTTCAGGCTTGAAAGTACTCTGATGGATTTTAACACATAATTTTCTTTCTGTCATTTATTAATCGAAAATAACACGTTATTTTGACCGCCCTAGTTTGAACATTAAAGTATTGTGTTTTTACAGTATGCAATTGAATACCAATCAAAAAGAATTTTCTGATTATTGCATCCTGTTTTTATTTAGGTTCTACAGCGTCCCAACGTATTTGGTATTGGGATTGTATTATGATAATAAAATCAAATAAAACATATCATGTGAGACTATTGTTTTCTGACTGTCTGCATTTCTGCATTGTCTCTCAGGTTTTAACAGTCCAGAGGTTGATAACAGCTGATCCATCGCTGGTGAACTGCTGCGATGAGGACGGATACACTCCTCTGCACCGCGCAGCATACAACGGCCACGTCAATGTGGTTTCTGCTCTGATCGCCGCCGGGTCTAAGGTCAACCCTCGCACCATCGACGGCTGGACGCCCCTTCACAGCGCCTGCCGCTGGAGCCGCGTCGCGGTGGCGAGTTTACTGCTCCGACTAGGAGCTGAACTGAACGCCCAGACCAACGGTGGGCTCACGCCACTGCACCTGGCCGCCTCTAACACCACCCCCTTCAGAACAGACTGTCCTCACACGATAGAGCTCCTCCTCTCTCAGCGACACCTGAAGCCGGGGCTCCGCAGCAGCAGTGGGGAGACAGCCAGTGAGGTGGCCCGACGCACTGGCCCACATCACGCCCTGTTTGAGATGGTGGAAGATTGTGTCAATGTGGTTCCCATCTCATGACTGAAAAACACGCATGCAGATGTTTTTTTCCCTCTTCTTGTCCGTGTAAGTAAAATGGACAGTAGGTAAATGAAAATTTGAGACATGATCTTGCATCCTATTAGCTCTTTACTTGAACTCGTATTTATACAGAACGTGTCCCCTAGTCAGCCTCTTAAGCCACTTTGATGGGGCGCCTGGTGGCTCAGCGGAAAGAGTAGTGCCTCATGTACAGAGGCTTTGTCCTCGCTGCAGCAGCCGCGGGTTCGAATCCGGCCTCGGCCCTTTGCTGCATGTCTCCCCCTCTCTCTCTCTCCCTTTCACGCTCACACTGTTCTGCCAATTAAAGGTAATAAAAGCCCAAAGTGATAATCTTTAAAGCCATTTTGATGTTAATATGAAAGGAAATTCAAGTTGTCTGTTGAGCATCATGATGAACAAACGCTGTGTCTTTTGAATAATAAGCTTTTTGCATCATTGAGACGGGAAATGAGATCCACACTTTTGCAAGGTTTTCTTTGAAGTTATTCTGAGCTGCATTATTTCCCTCTGTGTTATCATTTGCTGTATTTGGCACCTAATTTCTAACCTCTTCACAGACAACTAAAAACAACCTTTGGATGTCCCTTGTCTAGGCGCTTGAACCAGAAGTTACGCAGCATACGTAGCAGCTACACAGCTTAAGCAACCCTCTTAAGCACTGAGGGGTTCAGAGATCTGAGCAGAGGTGAGTTACTTCTGTCAATACCTGCAGGCTCTGTTGGGGGCTGCAATAACATTCAAAAGAATGGCGCACAGTTTTAATACTACATTTTTAAACCACAAAGTTTAGTGCTTGAGGTTTACAGTGTGTGTGTGTGTGTGTGTGTGTGTGTGTGTGTGTGTGTGTGTGTGTGTGTGTGTGTGTGTGTGTGTGTGTGTGTGAGAGAGAGAGAGAGAGAGAGAGAGAGAGAGAGAGAGAGAGAGAGAGCGCGCGAGCAAACTGAACATAGAGAGAAATGCATATCCCAAATTTTCATAACCCAGAGTGACCCCTTCACAATGATTGTTTTGACCACCTAGTTGTACCAGCTAAACTATTAAACATAAATCAAATGCCTTCACATAATTAAATCTGTAGAAGTTGGGATCGTGAAATGTGTTTGCTTGAAGAATAACTGGTTTAGCAGAATATTGGCCAATAATGTTTTTTACTGCTACTTTATTAATTAGCCAATTGTTGAAGCTTCACTTGTATACCTATACTGTTGGATGTTGAATTTCTAATAAAACAAGGAATGCACTGATTGTGAAGTTTTGGAACGATACTGATCTTTCATACAACAATTTGGCTTATTGCTAATGTTTTTTGCAGTTGTTTTTTCTGTTTTTGTTGTCATTTCTTGTTTTTGTTATCTTCATTATAAAAAATAATAGAACTGTTTTATGTAAGGTAAATTAGACCCTCTTTACACTACCCTTGAGTACAAATCCATCATATATCATATTAATATACAAAACATTTTTAATATAATATAACTTCTTCAAAAGAACTTTTACATAGTACATATGCCATAATTCCACCTCTGTTATCTATTTTATGCATGAAAACCTCAACAAATCTTTCCTTCACATAACTGTATTTATTCAAGTTTATAGCAAAATAGTTGTTTTGCACATCATGAGACCATTATGATTCAAATTTGCCCACTTCTCATTTTTACTGAATAGAGCTGAACACATCATAATGTAACTCAATGCAAGCCATCAGCTGCTAACAGCAGGGTTCCCATGGTCATGGAAAACCCGGAAAAGTCATGGAATTTCCCAATCACATTTTTCCAGGCCTGGAAGAATTATGAAGTTAGACAAAGTCATTGTGTGTAATGAAATAGTTAAAGTCATCTTCCATGGATAACCTTCGAGTAATGTAACATAATGGCATATGTATTTTCTGTTGCTGTTAAGGTTACGCAGTTCCAACATGCTTCAACATGTGCGATATCAGAGGTAAGTTTTGAAAAAGCTTTGAGTTTTTTCCATAATAATGCGTGGGACCCTGTGTAACCGCTAACATTAAGTAGCTCTCCAGCTGTTTTCAACACAGATTTGTTCAATGTAGCATTATCAGGGAAACAATAGACCACGTCCTCTATGACTGAAGTTAGTTTACTGCGCCCTTCCACCCAGAAAGTAACCTGGAGAAGATCTTTGATCCGAAACATCAATGTTACCAGTCATCTAGTTACACAGCAGTGAGATCACAGAACCTATTTGCCAAAGAGTCCTTGTATTCTTCTTGTATGTGCTCATTCATTTGAGTTTAGTCTTGAGTCCTGCTTTTTAGTGTGCACAGAACTGACTAAAAAAACCCAGAACAGGTAACTGCGATAGGGGAATGTCATCATCATATTGATCTTTTGTCTGGTGACAGTAAACAAGGCAAATGTCAGACAATCCCAGTGTGTGGCAGATGAAGTTCATCCTTTTTTATACATTTTATTGCCATGTATGTTTTCACACGAATGAAATTGCAGACTGCAGCTTGTTCATGAAAACACCAGTGAAAAGGCAAAGAAAAGTGCTGGGTTAGAAATAGCCCAAATCCAGTTATTTTGTTGGTCAAAAAGGGAACGACCCAGCAGGGTTGAATTTTGTGTTTGACCCAGCATATAATGAGTTGAGTTTATCCACCAAAAAGTGGGTTGAAAAATACAACCCAAATTCTGGGTTAAAATCATTATTTTACTGTGGTCAACTGTTATGAAATGATGAAAGAAGCAGTTAATGTTCCAGCCATTCTTTATTATTTCAAGCAAAAAACAAAAAACAACAACTTTTTGAATACTGAGTGTTCCGATACATGCAGGATTTATGGGCATCTGTTGGCAGTTATTATATATATTGTTCTTAACTATGTTCTCATTTGTTTATAATCACATAAAACAACAATCACTGTGTTTGTGTCACTTTAGAATTAGCAGTTTATCTACAGTTTATATACATACGGAGCAGATCCTCTTACACATAGTCCACCGTATTGTTTCTACAGTAGCCCAGAATGTACAAACCAAACTATTGCTCCGTATAGGGCCATCCACTTTTTTTCCCTGTCGGCCACCACAGCTCTCCTACATCTTTGGTACATGGGAGAGGTTTTGACTCTGCAACCTCACTGCTCAATACTACGTAATCCCACACACCAGACCTTTAAGAATACGTAAAATGAGAAAAAAAAGTTCAAACGTGTTTGTCATAACCAGGTGAAGCTATAACAAATCATTTACAGATTTTTATTTTCTTGGTTTGAGGAAATAAGATTTCAGCTTGTCTAAGCAATGGACTAAATGACTGGCTAATATGGAAATTTCTGCAAACTAAAACACGAGGAGAGAAAATCACAGTTGTTACAGTTGCTATTTCATTTGTTTGTTAAACCAAAGCTGAAAAAAGCCCAAAAGTACACTGCAAAAAATACAAAATATTGTGGAAGGTAAGGAAAGTTGTCTACTTCCATTTATTTTTTATAATCTATGATTCGAGGTGCATTGCAGGGTCTGCTAGGCAGTCAATACTTGTCTTGGTGGTCCGATAAACAGTAAATTAATTAAATTCAGTGTCCCATATTGCTGTTTTTGGAGACACTGTAGCCTCAGACTTGCAACAAAGAAGGCTCGCCCTTCTGGCTTCATAGTTGGATAGTTACATAATGTTTATCTAGGAGGGAATCTTTAAATAATAGTCTAAAGTACTTGTACTGGTAGGTTTGATTTGTAGCAGAAAATTTTACAAGGTTTCAAACATACAATTGTGTTTGAAATTTTTTTTTTTTTTACCCACAGACTCGGTACTGCAAACCCTCTTTGTAGCAGCAAACCTTTGTGCAAGTCGTCTTTATGCATTCACACTTTGGGGAATTATTTGTGCAAATCTTTTTTCATCTATTTACAAAATGTTGTGCATGGTTATAGATCACTTTACACATCAAAAAAATTAAACTTATCAGTTCAGAAATATTCGAACATTTAAATGTATTCACACAAAAATGTTCTCACACATTCAGATGAAGTGACACACAGACCCTATTTTGCTTTCATACTTTTGTGTCCTGAATGCGTACGTGCGTACGTGCGTACGTGCGTACGTGCGCTCGTTTGATCATTTTGATCCTCTTGCATCTTCTGTCTGCTGCACTAAATCCTCAGTGTGATTATTTTCGTGCCTTGTGAGACTTTTCTTCACTGCCTTGTTTGCTGCCTCATATTCTTCTGTGTTGCTGCTTTTTTTGTTCTGTTTCTTTCATTTTCCCCTTCTCTCACTTACTTTCTTGTGTCTTTCTGTGGATAACCAGACTTTGCTTTTTGTCTTTCTCCCTACTGCTTTTTCACCAATCCTGCCATATGCTTTTCGGATCTTTCCGCATCTCTGCAACTTGGGGTTTCTGTTTCTTGGTGTTGTAGTGCTTTTCGCTCTTAACCCTTTTTCAAGCCACCACGGAACTGGTTCCGTTGCGGTTTCAAAACCTAATTTTGTACTGTTCAGAAGTTTCTACCAAAAATAACTTGGTTCTGAATGTGAAAAGTTGACTCTCATCAAAAAATAGCAGGCTAGTTTGGTCAATGAAAATAAAGTCAGTTTGATTTTCCATTGTTTGGTTTGCAGAAACCCATGTTGCTTTATGGATGGCCTTGTGTGGCAAAGACGAGCCTCTGATAATCGAGTTGCTGTCTGGACAGAATATTGCAAATCTTTCTCCATGTATATTCATGTAACTTTTCCCATTATCATCTCAAACCGTTGTTGTTTCTCTGTGTCCTTGAGTTCATGTCTCCCATGAAATTTGTGATGTCCTCATTTGATGGTTTTGGAGTACTCCATGATGTATTGGGTAGTAGAAGTTCTTCTTGGTTTTGTTATCTCCATCATAGCTTTGTACTATTTCAGAGTGTTTTTTTCATGTATAGGTTGACATAATAGATACCCAGGCAGTGAGGGCCCTCTTGGCTTCTTTGGATGGCATGAATCACACTTCCTCTGTCTGTGGTGCAGAGTCTTTTGGGTGCCGGAGTGGAGTATGGACTAATGACTAGCAGTGATGGACTGGGGCTATGAGATGGAGAGACCTTTAATGCCATGCACCAGAAGGGAAACAACAGTGCTTAATATTACAAATGCTCAAGCTCAGATCATCAGTGTCTTTGAGTATTTTAGGGCTGCAATTAACGATTATTTTGATAATCGATTAATTGGTCGATTATTTTTTTTGATTATAGATGAATCGGATTTTCCCAACACTTTGCTCAAAAATAGATTATCATTGGCAACAGTTAAAAAAGTGCATAAATGGGGTTGCTTGAACATCCCTGAGCTGTCAAAATAATATTAAATTATAAATAATAAATAACTGCAAAATCAAATATAAAACAGTTCAAAAACTAAATGTTGACTGCTTTTACAAGATCCTGGTACATTTCCTTACTTTGAGTCGACAAAAAACGACATATGTTCAGTTTGACTTCAGCCTTGCCAAACTGCAGCGTGTTTCATGCTTGTGGTGTTCACGCATGCAGTGTTGTTGCAATGTCGCTGTTGTGTCACGGACCACAGATATTAGTACTGTACTTCCACATTTACAAGCACAAATTCTACTCATTTATGAAGTCTTGCAAGCTCCCACACAGCCGACAACACGGTCCTGTAAATGTTTAAAAATAAAATGCCTTGTATCAGCAACTGATGGGATTCCACAGAAACGCTGTCAGAGGGTTTTTTCTTTCAATATAATCATCAAAACGCAATCTTCACTGTCTATTTCTGCTGACAAACGTGCGTATCACACATAAAAAATCGGCGAACCACCGTTTCTCTAGATGTGCTGCAGCTGACACGCAGCGGAGACACTCCGAACAAGTGCTACTAGAAAAATGGTGAATAATAATCGTGCGACACAACGAATTGATAATTTTATTTGTTTCCAACACATATAATGATCGATTATAATCGATTTTATTGATTAGTTGTTGCAGCCCTACACTATATAATCAAAAACTACAAGGCAATCCCATAAAAATTTAGCACATAAAAAGTGTGTTGAGTGTGTGTGATCTTACTAACAAAATCAAAGCAAATATTGAGCCTGTTTGCATTCAGAACTCGTAAAATAGTGCGACTTTGACATTGCTTTTAGCAGGAGATTGCAACACAAAAAAACAGCTTTCGTGTGCGCATGAAGCACCACTGGAGGGTATCAGGTGAGAATGAAGCCAGAGGAAATCATTCGCGGTGTTATTATACAGCGGCAGAAGGACAGGTGGGACCTGCCATGTCTGCATGAAATGAGGCGGTATTCATCATTCAAAACCGGAAACTGGAGGCAATTATGATGCTAGTAAGCCAGTATACTCATTAAAAACACAATCCAGTGCTGAAAGAACACAACATATTCAGTGTGTACAAGTGAATAACACCACAAACTATCAGGAAAAGTTTCTGTTAAGAGCGCAATGGCTAAAGAAAAACAATTGTACCAATTAGAACAAATTAGTTTCACCCTCACTTCCTCTTGTCTTTAGCCCCTTGTAGACATTTTTCACTTCTGTTTCACTTCTCGTGCACCAAGCTGAACATCCAATCAGAGTGATGTCACTCACAGATGGGTTCAGTGGCCACTGCTGATTCAACATCCAAAACTAAACTGGTGGAAAAAAAACAGACGAGGGTTGACAAAGGCCAACGGTGAGGGACACACCGCTGTGACAAGGCTGCTGGCCGTTGGCCCAATGTGGGCGGGTTGCTGGCCATCAGCTTGGTGTGTCACGGCCTTTAGGGTCATGTACGAGCAACCTCATTTTTTTAATCCCAACCAACTCCTGCTGTTATGTAGGGAAAATGCAATCTTGGGAGCCTTTCGTTCTGTCTTAAAAGATAGACAATGCAAGACCATTGAATAGTGCCTGTGTTTTTAAACAGTCACTTGTGTCAAAAACTCCTGCACTTTAATTGTGAGCAAGTTTGCACCTTTAAAATAGGTGTGTGTCTTAACGTATCTGTTACCTGTCTGTTAATATTTGTTCATCATGACGTGTGCTGCTGACCTCTTGGCCTGGTCACCCTTGTGAAAGAGATCTTGATCTCAATGGGGTTCTTATCTGGTTATATAAATGAAAAATAAAACCTGCACAACAGTGCATCTCTTGCAGTATTTCATAACAGCAGTGTGAGACAGACTCATAAGGCTGATTGCTGAGCAAATAAAAGGGCAACTGACTGTCTTTTTCCTTAAGCTCATGCAGAGAAATGTTTCAAATCAACACGGCTAATAGTTGTGATTACCTGACTAGATGTCTTTGCACAAGTTGTACATTTGGACTGCAATTTCACTAACAGGCTGCCTCAGCAGGTCAGCAAGTGCCAAGATATTTTTCTTCCCTCCAGCCCATCCGTGACTAAATTTGCATTTGAATAGTTGCAGATCTGGATGTACTATAATAAGATTGCACAATACATAACTGCATTCCTATGTGCACAACAATGAAGAGTCCTTAATGTTCAGCACAAAAGGGTGTCGCTCTCCCTCCCTCGCTCTCGTTATCTCTTCCTGTAGAGAGACAGTAAAGAGCCGGTGCTGTAAGATAACTGTTCGGTATCTTCCAAAGGCTGTTGTCTGTCTTTGTGAGGACCAATCTTACTTTGAGAGTGACGACGTCTTGTCTTTCAGGAACATTAGGTATTTTCCTCACATTCTCAGAAGACTATTTAAGGGTTCAGATTTCGTTCATGGATAAAGATTACTATACGTTGAATTTAGGAAGTTCATTAAAATTTCGACTGCGTGTTTTCTCGCTGGATCCTTGTGCTTTTGAAGGCTGTCATTTTGTAAAATCTGGGTCAAGTGTGGATGCAAGTGTGGATGATCTCAGCTTTTGAAGAGTTAAGTGATGCAATATCACCTCTTGTAGCGTCTGCTGCATCATGAGGGAGCCAGTTCCCTACTGACAAGCACAGTCATAGCATCATGTGACCTATAGAAGGCAAAAAAAGTGTCCATTAAGCGTTTTTTTGCGAAATATGGCTTTTTTGAATCTCCTGAAATATCGCCTCATGTGAGCGCAAAAACTTTTTGCGATAAATGTTAGTTTTTTTTAAAATTGACGTGTATTCATGGGGGATATTTTATATTTACAGTTTCAATTTGTGCATTTGAGGATTAATGTAAACCCGCCTATTGACAAGTAATGCCATTGTTATTGTTTAGAAAGGGCCACTGTTGCATATGTTGTGTCACATGAGAGGTCAATGGCGTTTTCTTTAAAGCATCCCAATTGTATGATCTCTGTGTTTAAAGGGCTATATTCAATGGTATTTTCTTTAAAGTGTGACCATGATCATTCACTAGCATTAACCAGAGCCCTTTAAGAGAGAGTCGCGTCATCTCCGTTTGCTCCAATGGACCGTTGGACCATTCCCTGTTTCTTATTTTTATTAAACCATATACAAGGCCTCTCAATGTTGAGCTTTTTGTTTGGGTAAAATGTTCTAATGCAGTTTTTGAAAAGGATAACCTCACATATTCTTTGTAGTTGTAATCTGTGGTGAGTATCAGACTACTCCTGCTGGCATTACTCAACAACATTTTTCTCATCTGCGTGTCAGTGTGTCTCTCTCTACACACCTGGATCGTCCCTGTGCAGCGCAGCAAAGCATGGTGGAGACAATCTGAGAGGACACCACAAGAGAAGGACATATACCAACTGCTTGATGTGCTATTTATGTTTCTTAGTTTATTAGATATTAATTTAATTAATTAATTGCAGTAAGTCTGTAGAAAGACAAAGATAGATAAAATACACGTTTATATATATATAAGCAATAAACAGCAACCTGCTCCTTTACCGTGGTAAATCTAAAATATGTTAGCATAACCATATATGTCATATCCACATCGCTCATATTAATACTATGTCATTGTACATTTTACATATAAAACTACTATATATGTGTATATATACATATATATAGTCTCTCTCTCTCTCTCTCTCTCTCTCTCTATGTATATATATATATATATATATATATATATATATATATATACACACATACATATAGTGTTTTACAATCTATTTTATTTGTTGTATTTTAATCATATTTAACCCTTATTTGGCACTCACTTGCTTATTCTCTATTGTTTCCAACTCTTGAGCAGCTGAAATGTGTGTCTAATCTAACCCTAGCTGTTAACATTTATGTTCAAATATAAGCATTTTTTACGTTAGAAAACAATAAAACAATGAAACTAAAGACAATGCGCTTCATGTATATTGTAAATCAATGCGGTTATTCACTGCTATTTAGCGAAAAACTGTATTTTGTCTCTCCGTATAATGTATTCAAACGGCCCGCCAGATACTTCCGGGGAACTATTCGAAGCCTCCATGAGTCACGTGACGCCTAAGCATCCGTTGTCATTACTCTGTTTATTCTAGTGCACTAGCATTAACTTAGTGTTTCGAACTGTAACCATGACAGCGAAGGTCGCTGATGAGTCGGTTGTTTAAATTCGAACAGTTTTTCCCTAACCTTGCAAGAGTATTTCACACCAAACAACAGGGCTTTTCATTGTAACCCAGAGAACTTGTTGATCCAGTATCATGCAAACTATGCCAAACTCTCCGATCTTTGACTTTGTCGGCACATTTGCTCCTTTAACCCACCCCTCAATGTGAGGTCAACCAACAAAGCTGCAACATGCGTGTTTGATGAGGTACATTTATGTAATTATTTAGTTTCAGAGGAAGATGGTTGATGAATGTTTTAACATTTAATCAGTGAAGCAGCTGGGGAATCTGAGTCAAAACACTCGCCCATTACCCCAAAAGCATTACTAATTCATAGTTACTCTTGATCGCGTCACACGGTTTGTCGCCTCCAGGTGCTTTGAGGACATCACAATGCACCCGCTCAGTAGTCGCACAGCCCCTCCATTTTATTCATTACTCCACGGCACATAGTCATTTAAGCTTTTGTCACCCTTCAGCACTCTGTTTTCACCCTGTTCACATTGAAATGTAATTATGAACATGCAATCATTTTTTAAACATTGCTTTCTTCTTGGCCTGCAATTTGCTGTTCTATAACTACATGTCTTTACTCTTCAAGACTTTTTGTTACTTTTCAGCTAAATAGAAAAATCAAACAAGTAATCACAATGGAAGCCATGCAAGCCACAGCTGAGGTTGGGTCTTTAGATGATTTATCATTTTTTATTAATGGGTGTCCTCACATGAGTTCAGACTAATGCAGATGTGAAAGAAGTTTTCCAATCTTTTGATTTATTAAAAAAAAAAATAGTAACAGTAGTAAAGGAAAACAATTGAAATATGTCGTCAGTAAAAATTTTGCTGATACATTCATTGTCAACATTTTTTGACTGGCCAGGAACCTTAGTAGCAACATTTCCTCATTATGTTAACAGAAAACATGCTGCTGTTTCGAATTAGTTGTATATAACCATAATTTATAGGAGTCAGTGCTCTTCCAGCCTGTTCTCATTCTGATGTCATCAAATTCCTCTGCTTTTGCAATGCTCTTTGCATAAGATCCAGCTGCTAAAAGCCACCTTTCATGTCTGCATGATGCATTGCTTAACATTAAGTCTAAACCACCAAGTCACCACATGATAGAAGTCTTTGAGGTTTTATTTTTTCCTTTTTTTTTTCAATATGGCCAGGTTTGTATTTTTCCTTTTTTTTTGGCATTTTGTTCATGTTTCAATAAATATCTTAGGCAACTTTGTACAGCAAACTAGTGACATTTCTGTTTGCAAGAATCTTTTTGTATACCTGATGAAGACTTCCCCCTACAGGGAGTTTTATCTCTAAATTACCATGCTGCATAGAATAGTGACATTCGTAGAGCTTTAAAGGCCCAGCTTCACCAAATCGACATTACTGAAGTACTCCGGTTGACTGACGGACTGTTGCACTGCTTCATGTCGCCTGTGTCTCATTGAGCTTGAATGCACTGCAAAGACTACAGCCAGCAGTCAACTAGCATGTTCCACACCTTTGTGAGAGAAAACAGCTCTCCATACCAGCAGGCAGTGGTAGTCCATGTTGGTCATTCAAAAAGGGAAACTGAAAAACCAACAGAACAGATTCAAGGTGCCGATTAGCCAGTTAGCATATTAAAAACACAACCTGATGTTTACACAACTAAGTACATTTACCATGTGCAAAGAACAATAGCACAAACAATAATGAACATGTTCAATGGCTAAAAACAAACTTAGACAATATCAAAAGTTTTTTTCTTTTTTGCTTACTTCATTTCCATTCTCTTTGTGGCCTAAAACATCAGGAAAAGGGCAGTAAGCAACTTGGTAAGAAATGTCCCACAAATTGCAAGAAAGCAGCACAAGGAAAGTGATGTTGATCCAGGTGTCAAAGGGTTAATAGGCTATTAAATGTCCTTATTGGTAACGTGACTAAAGCTGTCAAATAATTGTAGTGTTGAGTAGAAGTAAAAAGTAACATTAAAAGGCACAAGTACAAATACCTCAAATTAGTAGAGTACATGTACTTAAGCTAGGAGGAAATTAGCCAAGTTTAGCTTAGCTTAGCTTAGTTTAGCATAAAGACAGAAAAACAGGGTAACACAGCTAGCCTAGTTGTCTTCAGGGTTAAAAATAAAAACAAACAAGCTCCTCCAAAGGTCATGAACATGTTGTTTATCACTGTATGTCCATTCAGAAATTGTTGATTTCAAGGTGAGTCATATGGTCACATTTAAGTAGTGAATTTTAGAAGTGTTTTTTTTTTTTGTTTTTTTTTTACAACGGTTGACTGTTTCTCCATTTCCAGTCTTTATGTTAAGTTATGCTAATTACCTCCTGGCTTCAGCTCCATACTAAACACAAAAACAGAGCATTATCTTCCCATCGAACCCTCTGCAACAAAGCCAATAAGCCTGTTTCCCAAAATTCTATATTCCCGTGTTTATCTGCAGTAACCTGTGGCTCTGAGAGCTCAACACACTTCAAATTAAGAAAACATGAAACACAAGCAAATTAATTAAGGAAAATCAATCTTCTCTTCTGACTCTTGGCAGGAAGGTGGATGAGATTTTTTTTTCTAAATGTCAAACTTGGAATTAAAAATTTCATTATAAGCAAACTCTGTGGGAAGCTGGGATAACTGTTCTGGACAACCACAGGGGTTTCCGCCTTAAACCCAGTGTCTTTTATAAACTGCCAGTTTACGAGCTATTATACCATGGTGGAATAATTGTTGACTGCAGAGATGCAGTAAATTGTGCAGAAAATGGACACAATAGTCTGCATGGGAAACAACTCTCTGAGAACATGAATATGCACAACAGATAAGAATTGCTATTTGCTTTTCAGCCTTCATACATATATTTTAAACTTACTTGTAGGGGTGTCACTGAGTCTTAAGGTGCTGACACAAAGCAGATGGTCACTCGTTGGTCAATGAGGGGCAAGTGTCTGGAAAACAGAAACTAGATCTAACAAAGAGCAGGGAGAGTGGACTGTACATACAGCATCTAACACAACATATGGACAGAAGAAGAAGAAGAGCTTTCCACTTCAAGCACATTTATAGAATTGAAGAAGGCACGCGCTTGAAGCACCAAGCATTTCAGTTAACAAAAGGTTGTAACGGGATAAACAGCTTGTTAAAGGTGTGTGAACACAGCACAAGAAAACTGATGTTTTAAAAGGTTAATTAAACAAGAACACTAGGACTCAAACCCTGTCAAAATAATAAATCTAACTCTAAGAGTTCACTGAATTTGTCCAAATCATGGTTGCAGAGCAGAACTTGGTCAATTCCCCCTCTTAATTAAAATAAGTAAGAGGAGGAGTAAGAGGATCAATTTTGGAATTATCCATTAGAGTTGGATCCAGACTCAGACCAACATACAGCCTTCCTACGTCAAAGTGATAGCATAAAAATAATTCCCACAACGAAAACAATTTGACGGAGTTATTAAATTGATATTTTTTAATCAGTAGCAAAAAGAAATTCAATGAATACATAAATGAGAATGCCATAATTTACTAGACAAAGCATATCAATTTGTCCAATGTCTAAACCAAATTAAACCCCCAATAGAGAGACAAATTCTTACTCGATACCGACTCAGTGACCACAAACTGGCCACTTAAAACTGGCTGCCGCAAGACAAAATGGTGAGAAAGATATAAAAAAAGAATTGGCACCCATTGTCACTAAATTAAATAATAATAATAAATTAAATTAAATGTACCGTGTAGCTGTGGGCTTGTCCATGAATATATACTGCAGCTCCTCAAGACAGAGTTAAGTTTGTGTTTCTTGCTTCACAGCTGTTGAGTGAGCTATCCCTTGAGTTATCCCTGCAATGAGCATCAACTTCAGCCCTCAAGGCAAAACAGTCTCCTCTGTGCTTTCCCACCACTGGATTTGTTTATTATGTTAATCATCTAACAATTAAATAGCTACTGCCTGTTCTTTCATGACAGAGAAGGGTCAGTATAAATTTTCAGCCCATTCTCATTACCAACTTGTAAAATATTGCGGCTTTGACGGTGCTTTTGGCCTAAGATCGCAACGCCAAAAGCCACCTTTAGCATCAGTACGAACTGCAGCTAGATGGCGTCAGGTGAGAATGCAGCCGGGCACTTATACTACGGGAGGGAGGGGCAGTGTATGGGTCCAACAAACCCCAGACTTCAGTCCAGGTGTTCACCCCCTTTCTGAATGTAATGTTTTTCTGAATGAAAAACGTAATATAGAGAATCAGAAGTCCACTGCAAAGCATGTGACAACTTGAGATGAGAACATGTTAATATGTTTTGTGCTCCTGGTTGAGCTGTAAACACAGAACACACACAGCACAATGAAACTGTTTCCAGGACACTAAAAAGTGATGCACACAGCTGATTGTGAATCAGGTGTAATAGGAGTAGCTTAGCTCCTTTAAGGAATAGCTGCATGTGTTGTGTGGGCGTAAGGAGTGTGTGGTGGGGAGAGAGAGCAAGACAGTGACCATGGATCCTCTTAGAGCAGATAGTATGTTGGCAGTTAGAGCAGAAATTAGCTGTCGAGTTTCCAAGCAGCTGTAAATGTACTGTGAAGTTTTGGGTTTGTCCGTAAGTAAATACTGCAGCTCCTCAGGACAGACTTAAGATTCTGTGCCTTGGGTGAAATGAAGGAGTTATGCTCACAGTGAGCATCAACTTCAGCCCTCGAGGCTCAAGAAAATCTCCTCTGTGCTTCCCACCATGGGATTTGTTTAATGTGTTAACCAGCTTACAGACAAGTATCTACTGCCTGTTCTGGCATTACAGAAAGGGTCAGTATAAATATTAACCATGCCATCAAACTGCAACTCATTTTGCTTTGCTTTAAGCCCTCTAAGCTTTGAACCCCAAACATACCGGCTATGTTTTTACCTTGCCCCACCCAAGCAGCCAAGTTGATCAATGCCTTTTTCGCCTTTTTTTTTTTTTTTGGTTTAAAGACATAGCACAGATTTATTCAGGTCTTAAAGGGTTTACAGTTTTATTTAACAACAATGAGAATGAGCAGCAAACTAGAATAGTTGTTTTGGATTTGAAAACAACCAAACAGCAAATGATCTCAGATATAATTTGATGAGATTATTCTAGCGCTTGTTTATTATTTACAGAAGGAAAGGGCAGGCAGGTGCTGAAGGGATCTGAGTCATTTACATAATCAGTGCATAACTCAGATGTGTTTAATCACAGTACATATATTGCTTGTATAACTTATGTGTACTCCTTTCAATGATAAGAGAGTATGAAGTCGAGATGATCTGAAAGTTAATACAAAGACGAAAGATCAACTTGATCTGTGCATTCCACAGTGTATGAGTTATCAGGCTCATTAGTGAGGGAGCTTCACAGAGAGTCTGTATTATAAGCACCACTGTGCGGAAAAAAAAAAAAACTAAAAAACTGCTCTCAGACTTTCATGTTACACAAAATAAACCTCAGCGTGTTCATAGTTTTGTAAATGTCTTTTATTATTTTTATTTAGTCAAGCATAAAGTGATGAGAAATTATTGATGAGAAAGGTCTGAAAAAACATGCCAAAAGGTTTAAAATTGAATTGTGTTATAGTTGTGTGATAGTTTGTTTGTTTGTTTGATTTTTCTGTCTTCGCAGTTCAGCAGGTAAGCAGGTATGTTGTGAAAGATAATGTGGACAATAAGCTCTTTTTTTATTCTCCATACTAGTTGGCTGTAATTTTGAAGTGGTCACTAGCATGATGCAGTTGGAAACGCCGTTGTCCTGCCTACTTGAGTGATTCAGTGTTGATAGCAGAGGTGGTGAGAAGGGCCCCAAAACAAATATTTTAATATGCAGCATGTTTAGACCTGTTATTTTTGGTTTAGTTTTTTTTTAGGTTAACCCTAAAAGGCAAATTAGCTTGATTTCTTTTAAAAAGACCATAGAAGAAGGCAATGACCAATGAAAGAAGACATGACCCAAAAACTATCAAGAAATTAAGAAAAAGTACAAGAAAATTACCCTAAAAATTGGTAATAAAAAAAAACAAAAACAACTACAATAAAAGAAAAAAACAGACATTTTTTCATAGTTTTTCTTTAAATCTACTAATTCCTTGCAGTTGGTGGAACATTTCTTATGATGTCGCTCACTGCCTTTTCCCCACGTGTTTGAAAAAATACCACCAAGTTGCTCAATAAATGTAAATGCTAAAATATTAAAGCTATGTGCGTTAGAATTCAGTACAAGAAAGTAGAAGAAAATTCTGAAATTCGGAATCTGAAAATTTGCACCACAAAAGGGAAAGACAAAAAAATATATATAATGGAATGTTGACATTTTTCCCTAGCTTTAAAAGAAAAAAAAATCAAAATCCACTAATTGCGGGACAGCTCTTGTAAAGTTGCTGATTGCTAAGCCAATTTGCTCTGGGTTCAGAGGGTTAAATTCTAGCGAAAGGCCTCTGAATGCAGCACAAGAAAAGTGATGTCGATCCAAAGAGCATGTAGTGCAGAGCTGCAGTGATTGGTAGTCGTTTGGACTCACACACAGGGCTAACATGCACTTACATGCATGTGTGGCTGGACCCTCTACCACAACAAAAAACAGAGAAGCTCAGATTACAGCACATGCACAGAGAATGACTTTATTCTCTACTCGAGCTGCCATTACTCCACTATATCTTGACAGAGCAAATGGCTGTTTGGTTTTGCCATTGCTGTGTTCCTGTCTGAAGCTACGCCTGTGTTTGTTGAGGGATGTCGTACGCTGTTAAGCCCTCTGAGGCAAATCGTGTTTTGTGATAATGGGCTTTATAAATAAAATTGACTTGACTTGACTTGCTCGCTTGACACTTAATGCTCTGAATGTTGCATAGAGAACCTTTAAAGTTCATGAAGACTGAGCTCAAAGTAGAAAACCGCAAAGACGCAGGAAAAGTTATTATTTACTTGGTAGCTAAAAGAACAGATTTAAATAATAAATTAAAACACAGGCACAGATGTACAGGGGAAAAAAGACATTAACCCTTTAAAAGCCATTTTTTGTGTGCGGCTTCAAATGCCTTTCAGATGCCTTTTTACAAGTATTTAACAGATGCCTTTTTACAAGTATTTAACTCTTTAAACCCATAGCACATTGGATTTCTTTCAAACAGCAGGACAAAGCAAATGTTCAACTTGTTGAGAAATGTTACGTTCTGAAATGTTTTTCAGGTAGTTTTCTTATACTTCTTTTCTTTTGAACAATTTCTTGCTGATTTTTGGGGTCATTTATTCTTTCCTTGCTCATCGCCTTCTTCCCATGTTTTTGACAGAAATCAGGCCAATTTTCTCAGGTTTCAAAGGGTAAAACTTGTGTGCGACATATTTTTAATAATGACAGAGGGACACGTCACCAAGAAAAATAAAGAGCAGTGTTTGGGAGCTAATGATTTCTCAGATGGACAGATCAAGATAGTTTTCACAATATCATGGCTATTTTCCAGGGAACATAATTAGCTTCTAGTTGATTAAGCCAGAAGGAGAATGAAGTTTGAGTTATGAATGCAAATTTCACAGTGAGATGAGGACAGAGGAGCCTCGGGATGAGCGAGCGGCAGCTGCATTAGGGGTCCATGTGTTGGTCCCCTGAGAGCTGCTTAAATGCTGGAGTGATGCCTTTAGAAGTCTTTGGAGTTCTGGCTTTGTTGTTATTTATTTGGGCTCTTTCACTTGGGCAAAGCTTTCTGAGGTGAAAATTGCAAATGTGAAATGGCTTACCTCCTGGACCAGAAAAACAACATAAATGCAGTAAGTTAACCCTTTGAAAGTTATTTGGCATGGTTTCTTTCAAAAACACAAGGAGAAGGCCATGAGCAAATTAACAAGAAATTACTTAAAATTGGCAAAGATTTGTTAATGAAATTCGAAGTTACAAGACAATGACCTAAAAAAATTGCCAAAAGAAAGAAAAAAGTCCCAAGAAAATGACCCTAAAATTTGCCAAATTTAAAAGGAAAAAATGAGAAATAAGTTATGAGAAAATGTCCTGAAAATTTGCTAAAAGAAAAGAAAAAGTTACAAGAAAATGACAGAAAAGGAAAAAAAGGGTTTACTGATAAATAAATTAATTGATAAATAACAAGGAAATGAATAAAAGAAAAGTGCTAATATACACACATACATTTTCCATAACATAATTGTAAATATAGAAAAAAATAAACACATTTTTCTGGACATTTTCCCCTGTATTTTTAAATACTTCTTTAATAATAATTTTATCTCCTTTAAAACAGAACAAAACTCATTTTCAGGTGCTTGGTCTGCAGTTTATGGGAAGGTTACTTTTGGAATGTAGAGGTGACAAATGATTAGTTACCCTGTTAAAAAATGTAATAAGTTGCATAACTATTTTAATTACTTCATCAAAGCAATGTAACTTACCACATTTTATTACTTTTCTATCAAATATTTTAAATAAGGCAATAAAGCTGAAAAGAGCTAAAAACACAAGTGCATAAATGTTGAGCTCAAATTTGGGCATCTTTACATGGTGGTATTTGGGGACTGACTTACTTCTGAAGCCAGCTTAAAGTGGCCTTTTTGAGGAACTTCAGTTTTTGTAGTGCATTGGCTTCATTTTTCAGCCCTGTAGGTTGCCGTCTGGTCTCCACCAAATGTGGCTCTTCAGCTGCTGAATTCTTGACTATGGTTACCAGTTAGTGTCTAACTTTGTCTGTCTGCTGTTTGGTGCTTTTGATATTTTAACTTTTCTGGCAATTTTAGCAGATGCCTGCTACTTTCAAAAAAATGGCATCTCCATTGATTCAGATTAATAATATAATCACAACAGCACAACTGGGCTCTAAATATTTTAGAGCCGTTTTCCTTTGGGACCTCTGCTCAACTAACTCAGTGGTTAGATTGAATAGATTTATGCTGTGATTTGCAAGTACATAGTATGTTCAGCTGATATTCAGATAATGTTAACCCAGAAACTACTCCTCTGCTTCTATTGTTAAGTCTGTAGAACAGCTTTGCTATAACAACATATTGCCTACTGATTACAGCTTGTCATGGGCATTATTTGTACTTATTTGTACAAAATATGCCTAGAGGCAAGACACCAAAAGGTGAAATATAACTATCTTAAAGAGACATAAAAAGACCAAAGACAAAACAAAATGACTTTAAAGAAACAGAAAGTTAGCAAAAATGAGGCAAGAACAACCCAGAGACAAAATGACTAAAACTGAAACAAAATTACCTTGGAGAGACAAGAAGCTTCCAAAAACAAACATACCTCTAAAACAAGACAACTAAAAGTGCAACAAAATAACCTTAAAGAGAAACAAAATTTATTTATTTTTTTAACATTCGCTCAGAAGCAAGACAACAAAATAAAATAAAATTATGTTGAAGATACACAGATTGACTAAAAAATAAACCAAATTAGCTTGAAGAGACACAAATTTAGCATGAATGGGGCAAAGAAATACCCCAGAGGCAAGATGTCCAAAAATAAAGCAAAATTACCTTAAAGAGAAAAACAAAATTAGCTAAAATGAAGTTAAAGTACCCCAGAGACAAAGCGGCCAAAAATGAAGCAAAATTAAAAAGACACAAAATGAGAAAAAGATGCATAATGGCTACAAAAAAATGCAAAACAACAAAAAAGAAGAAAACCAACACAGAGTCTTTGTGTCTGGCTCCTGTGTAGCATAGGCGGTGGGGCCAGACACAAAGACTTTTGCACATTTATGTCCAGGGGCCCTTTGTCTTATAAATCAACCCATTGACAAAACACAACTTTCTGTAAACTCATCATATAAAATAAGATTCATTTGTAAAGGCGACTTTCTGCAACCTGAAGCATAAAAGGCCATTCAAAAATATACAGCACTCCTCTAAGCCGCCTGTAGCGAGTCAAGCTTTTGTGGCAGGAGATTCCAAACTTTTGAATGGCTGTTTATGTTGATTCTAATAATTTTGTACTTTTCAACCCTCGCAACCTAAGGAAATTGGTTTGATACCTCACAAAAAACACAGGGAGAACCTAAGAATGGCCCAAAATTAGCCAAAAAATTATTTTAAAAAGTTTAAATAAAATCACTTGAAAAAGACACACACACACACACACACACACACACACACACACACACACACACACACACACACACACGCGCGCGCACAAAACCTACAAGAAAATGACCCCCAAAAAGTGCTGGGGACAAAAAACCAAAACATTAAAAATTGTGATATTTAAACTTCCTTCTTAAAAAACACAATTATATATAGGTCTTTTCTTGATATCTTGATATGTGTGGGATATTTCTTAAGTTGCTCACTGCCTTCCCCCCTGTGATTTTGAAAGAAATCAAACCAATTTGCTGAAAAGATTAGGCAGGTTATTAAAGGCGCCTGAATGCAGCATCAAAAAAAAAAAAAAAAGATTGTTGATCCAGATTTCAAAGGGATAATTAAAATTCTGAATGTAGGCTTTTCACTTGTGACAGAGTAATGTCACAATGTGGGATTGCTACTTTTACTCAAGCAAAAGATTTTTTTTCCACCACTGCTGAGATCATGGGACTCCAACGACCTTACTGTCTCCAAACATGTGAGCGCTGTCTTTTGATTTGATGCTTGTTTATTATGCACACGCTAAATATGGAATACTGTTGTTTATAAGTTCTAAATGAATTTAAGAGGTATTACAGAATCAGTCATATAACAGTGCACGCTGAGTCTTGACAATTCATTAATGTGTACATATTAGTGTAGTAGATGTTTGCACAGCAATGCTATACATGGATATTTATAAGGTATTCAACTGAGACTGTGTGTTCTTTTAAATGATAAAGAAATCTGATCTAATTTAATGAAATGCTGCCTGGCCTTTCAATATGGGGAAGTTAATCCCCTCAGGAATGGGGAAAGATTATTAAATGTATTTAAAAACATGTTAAACACATTGCTACCCTGAACCCACCACTGTACTTCAGACCCTGTTCACAGAGCAGGCTTACTCCTCCAGCCTGTGAGTCATAAAGGCGTGACTCAGTCAGCTCATATATCGTGGAATCGCAAAGCAAATATGTGAATTTTTTGTTTCTTATAATCTGAAACTTTGATATCAGTATGCATAGAAAATTGCTTGGGTATGGACAGATGACACTATTATGTGACATGATCACATGTTATATAAGTCTTTGGAGAACACATGGAACATTTCCGTCACCTTGGAGAAGTCATGTCTGTTCCCCTTTAAAGTGGGAAAGCAGAACGCCAATATGAAGGGTAAATCCAATAGTGGATTTACCTGGATCAACATGCTGCATTCAATTGCCTTTCATAAGTATTTAATATTTGAAATGTAAGCACACTGGTTTGATTGCAAAAATCAGCATCTTTGTATGAAATGTCCCACAAGTTGCTAAAAAATGTGAAAGGTGATGAGAACATGACCTGAAAATCAGCTTTTAAAGAAGGAATAGAAAACATATCAAATAACTAGGCAAGATATCAATAAAACAATTTATAATATCAATGATTATATATTCAAAATTAGGTTACAGAAAGAAAAAATATTTGTATTATTTATTTTTTAACATTTTTATTAATTCCCTGTTTCTGTTCTTTTACTCTTTTGTTCTAATTTTGGGGTAATTTCTTGTAGTTACTCATTGCATTTTTTCCATGTTTTTGTGAGAAACCGAGCTAATTTGTTTTTAGGGGTTTAAAGTAATAAAATCATTAGTGCAACTTCATCTCTCACCACAGTCAAACAAATTCTTAAATCTTAATATTTATAGTTGCATATAATTGCTGCATAAAATCAGTAGATCATGTTCATTTTTTTTTTTACCACAGTGAGTGCGTGTGAGCGCACGTGTGTGTATAATAGTGCGTTTGAGGGTGTCTAGGAGTATGTCAGCTAACTCCTCCATCAGTTGACAGCAATAAGAGTCTTATCAGAAAAATCATGTTTAAAGGGGCAGTTCACCCCAAAATCAAAAATAAATATGTTTCCTCTTACCTGTAGCTCTATTTATCAATCTAGATTGTTTTGGTGTGAGTTGCAAAGTGTTTGCGATATCAGCCATAGAGAAGTCTGCCTACTTCTCAATATAATTGAGTTAGATAGCACTCGGCTTGTGATGTTCAAAGTGCCAAAAGAAAAAGTTTGAAAAACTCAACAGCAATGTCTCTTTCCAGAAATTATGACCAGGTTACTCAAAATAACCCACAGGCCCTGTTGTGAGCAGTTTCATGTAGGAACTACTCTACCAAACTACACCCACCAACTTTATCACTGTACAGATAGAAATGTACATCTAGTGCTAGCTTACCTAGCAACAATGAGCTCGCTAAAGTTACAGCTCAGCCGAGGAGGACGCCATTAATGTTTACATCTTGCGCTATCGCAAACTCAAGCCTCTCATCCATGAGAAGCCACACACGTTCTTCTACACAGTGATATGGTTGGCAGGTGTAGTTTGGTACAAAGAAAATAGTTCCTACATGAAACTGTTCACAACAAGGTCTGTGGATTTTCTTGAGTATCTGGAAAGAGGCATTGCTGTTGAGTTTTCAAATGTAAATTTTGGTGCTTTGAGCACAATAAGCCGAGTGGCATCCAGTTCCATTATATTGCAGAGACAACAGACATCTCTACGGAAGATATTTGCAACACTTGGCAACTTATGCTAAAACTATCTAGACAGAAAAACACCACTACAGGTAAGACGAAAAATATATGTCCCTTTAATTGTCTTCCAGTTAGGTGGTTTTGGAAACAGAGTTTGAACAGATTGTTAAAACCAAATTACAACATGGTCAAAAAACATCATGATACCTTTAAAATAAGTGATGGAATACAGGAGTAAAGACCTGCATAGATATTGTAAATATTTCATGTGTCATGTAGCACACGCACTATGGGTGTTCAACATGAATCTAAAGCAGTGGTGGAAGTGACAAGAATATATTCTGAGCCAGTCAGTCAGTGGAGCAAAGCCTCTCTAAAGCTCCTGAGACTTGGGGACCGAAGATAATTTCTTGCTATAGGGCAGCCCTGGTGGTTAAGGATATCAAAAATCTAAAAATTCTACCATAGGCAATTTACCAAAACATCGTCCCAGTCACTGAAGCATGCACAGCACAGCCAGTGGGACTGATCAATCATTAAAGTCATTTCTGTTCTACCAACTGAGCTTATGATCTCAATAGCAGCTACTTAATCAAAATTCTGTTGTGGTTTGAATCAGGAAAAGCACGATCTATGATTTTGTTGTCACACAATTGAGAACTGAGTGTGTCTTATCATCCTCAGGGAACAAGCCAGTGATAAGGATGAACAGTAATTGAGTGTGGAGAGAAAAGGATGAAAATGTCTCGATAATCAGCCACCAAGGTTCAAATGACAAGGTAAAAGCCACAGTGAGATGTTTCTTGAAGGGATCAATCTAGACCCAATGAGGCGCAAGAGGCTAAGCTGCACGCTGAGATGAACTTTCTTCCATGTTGCCCCCTTTCTTGAAAAGTTTCTATACCTGTGAAGCGAAGGCTTTTATACCTTTTCTGTTTGCGTTTCTAAAGCATTTCAGAAAAACAAACGATTACCCTCCCTTCCCTTAGTGCATAATCCTGACAGGGATATTTGTTTGCCATGCCTGTATTTACTTAAAGCAACATACTTAAGCAACATAAGCTTCAAACAATATCCTTTATTATGCACCTTTTCCATCCAGCCATTTCTTTACTTGCTTACTTTGCTTAGGGTCACAGTTCCACAAGCCAATCCAGGCATGCATCAGGTGAGAAGCAGATAGACACTGTGAGTCATTAAGTCCATTTCAAGGCCAAACCAAGTCCATACCACACAAACAAACACATTCACAGCTACAGACTCCTTGTATTTTAATGTGTTTGGATTTACTGACATGACAAAGTTAAAAAAAAAAAAAGGCTCTATGGAAGTGACAAACTCACTGTGGGCAGAACGTACTTTAAAGAGCTATAATGACATTTTAATCAAAGATTAGTTTTCTTTTGTGCACTGTATGCCCATGAGATGCCTCTATCCACAAAGGCTCTGCCCAGCTCGACAAGCCGTGAGCCATCGTCAACCCTTGAATTCAGACATCAAAACATGTCAAAACTGTCCCCCTGATATTCTGGCATTCTGGCAGAAAAGTTAGAGGTAAAACAAGTTTACATTTGGCAGCACTTTGGAGCGTAACAGAACTGTAATTATTACTTTGACATATATGCAAAATTTAAAGTCAAGATGAAATGTAATTTAATCAATGGTTTCATTTTGGATGAAATAAAGTGTTAACCCTCTAAGGTAGTGTCTTGGCTGTGGAGATGACGATGTTGGTTGGTGGATCCGCCCATCACTTTGGTCTAGACTGAAATATCTCGTCAAATATTAGCGGCCGTTGACATGGCGACAGTT